>NC_092158.1:56883575-57184130 GCF_045791955.1 Oncorhynchus clarkii lewisi | reverse complement strand
GAGTGCTGTATAAGATGACCTGGCCTCAACAATCACATGACCTCAACCCAATGGAGATTGATTGGAATGAGTTGGACCACAGAGTGAAGGAAAAGCATCCAACAAGTGCTCAGAATATTTGGGAATTCCTTCAAGACTGTTGGAAAAGCATCCCAGGTGAAACTGGTTGAGAGAATGCCAAGAGTGTGTAAAGCTGTCGTCAAGGCAAAAGGTGGCTAATTTGAAGAATCTCAAATATAACATATATTTTGATTTGTTTAATACTTTTTTGGTTCCTACATGATTCCGTATGTGTTGTTTCATAGTTTTTACTTTTGACTGGCACTGTATATACATATATACACAGGTTCTAATGGTGTGTATAGACGGGTGTGTGTATATGTGTGTATATGGGCAGGATATGAATAGAAAATTAGTGTACAGCAGTAGTTATAAAGGATGAGCCATGACTAGAATGCAGTATATCCAAATAAAGTGGGTAAAACAGTATGTAAACATTATTCAAGTGACCAGTGTTTTTGGTTACTACATGAATCCATTTTTATGTCTTGACTATTATTCTACAATGTAGAAAATAGTACAAATAAATATAACCCCTTGGAAAGGATAGGTGTGTCCAAATTTTTGACTGGTACTGTACTTTCTACACTACCTGTCAAAAGTTTGGACTCACCTACTCATTCAAGGGTTTTTCATTATTTGTACTATTTTTCAAAATATTTCCAGTTCTGATTGATAAAATATGTTACAATCAGAACAGTTTACCGTTGATAGCAGCAGATATGGACAAAGCGTGAAATGGACCTACCTTTGCCGTGTGCTGTCACACTTACAAGTAATTACAAATTATTACTGTATTGAAGTCGTCTCTTTCATTCTTCGAGTTGACAGTTTCTACATTAGAACAATAGACTGACGTTTTAATTGGCTTTGAGAAAACTCAACACAACAGTCAGTGCTTTGAACTGCAAAGGTTGAATAATTCAATATTCATTTTGAACTTTAGTGATAGATAACATGTTTTCAAACAAAACAAAACACACACAAAAATCTCTCCTTCAACATGTAAATGGTTAATGTGTTGTTAATTGTCTGGCATACGCAACCGTTTGATAAAGGATATTATAATACCAGATCAGAGAAAGAAGATAAAACAGCAGAGCGTTTATTAATAAGCATCTTGCATTTTGGCTAAATTATCACTCCCGCATTGCACACAGTAACTAAGATCATTTAATTATATGATTTCATATCATTGGATCTCTCCATTTAAAGGGATTGGCATTTTTATATATAATGATAATCATTGGATTCTGCCCAGGGGTTTAATCAGAAAAAATGTGTGTGTGTTCTAAAAGCCAAATGACAAATGTATCATAGAATAGAGAGATGGGCTAAGGCTATTTTAGATGGTTTGAAGGGCAGGTATATGACTTCAGGGAAGTAGTTGTAGAAATGTTGTTGATCATGGTATTCTGCACAATAATCTCCACAGTGGGCGAGGAGACTGTGATTGGCATTTCATCAATACCAGGAACTTGTGATGATGACTCCTACAGTATATGAGAGATTTGTTCCTGTCAACATTTCCTCTTTTCAAGATCTGCTGCAGTTGCGATAAAAGTTGTAAAGAAATTTGAACTGCCTGAACTTATAAGAGGTCATTCAATTACCTTACCTAAGCCAAATGTGTACAGTATGACCTTAGATGTCATTGGGTTATTTTGCTTTAAGCCCATGCTTTCTTGATTTCATTGAATCCATTCTCAGTCCTTGGTAGCCTTCAACGTGGCACTCTTTGTTTAGAGAGCGCTCTTTATTCTGGATTTACAGTAAATTAGATGATCAAGTGTGTATCAGATGCTCTTGTGGGTCTTGTGAATGTAATACTACTGTAATTAGTCACCATGGACTCATAAGTATCAACATGTCTTTGTCAATGCTGCTTGATTATTCAGAGTCGTTCTACAACTTCCACAGTGATTAGAGTTCTGCTTAAACTTGCTTGGCAAGATGTGACTAAGTAACTGAGACATTTATTTTGACAGCCTCAAGGTGACTTCACACTACAGGATCTCTATCTAATACATTTTTTCTTCAGGTTGAGACAGAAAGTCAGTGACTTTAGCAGCATATCCAAAACAGACTATCTAGGCAAATTATCTCAGTATCACTTTATGATTTGCATATAGATGGCACATTTCTGGGAAGTTAAGCACCTAATGCCTCAGACTGTAAATGTACCCATTTTAGGACTGTTTTCTTACCTGCCTTTATTTTGACGCAGCTTGATTATATTTTCAGATATCTCATTTGGAGAAGAAATATGGTTAGGTTGTTTTTTTGTCAAACTTGCACATATGTACAGTATATATTTGTCTTGTCAGACTACAACAGTAAGGGGAGATTAATGTTAGCTGCTAACTCTAACTCTCATTGGTGCTACAGTATACTGCTGTAATACTATCTTAAGTATTTTAATACTATGTTGTTTGCTATTCATTTTTATATTTCAAGAAAACGAATTGATGTTCATCCTCATATTCCACAGTATTCTACAGTATTTAAACTGGCAATCCAAATTAGGCCATCAGTGCGATTCAGCTTTCCATGATGAGGCTCGCTTTCACTTGGCATTCTGCTGTTGGCCATCTTTCTTAAGTGTCAGGGAATTGAGTAGACTTCAAGGAGCCTATCATCAATGATTTTCAGCACATCAAATGAGAATTTTCCCTCACCCCCACCCTTTCCTCCTCTCTCCCTCTTCTCTCGCTCCCTCTTCTCTCGCTCCCTTTCCTTTTCCTTCGCCATCTCTCTTTACCCTCTCCCTAGCCCTGTAGATTGACATTGTGCAGCTTGACCATTTTAATCAAGCACTTAACATACTTTTAATTTAGAAAGGAAGTGACATTGAGAACAGGCTGTCCTTAAATCCAGGTCCATCACTGCAGAATTTGTCTTTCTTCTGATATATTACGAGGTCAACACACAGACAGGGCAGCATGAGAGGAACATACCATTGATTAAAGCATTACTTTACAGCTAAAATACTATGGAAAGTGTCTTGTTGCTTTCCATGACCAATTTTGTTGAATAGCTTCATTCTAACATGGACGTATGACAGGAAACAGATAGAAATGTCAGGAAGGGAGGTTTTTCAAATGTCCAATTTCACAACTTGGTTTGTAACAGTGCTACCTTTCAAAGGGTCAAATCTGTACTTTGTTTTACAAGAGGACTGGCAAGAAATGTCTGTTTGCATGGCAAATGGTTGCTAAAGGAGTTTTCAAGTTTATCTTTTGAGTCTGAAGTCCTCTCACATACAGTACCTCCACAAGTGATTAAGACTTGTGACATTGCCAGAGTCATGCTTGCCCTAAAGTCAATTGGATCATTTAAAATTTGAGTCACGATCCAAAAATAATTCACAGTTGTTCTACACTGCAAGCTAAAACCACTGGAAAATGTTGGGCTATTGTCCTTGCAGTATAGACGCTTTGAGATTTCAAACAGACAGGTACACAACAGGCTGAACTTTTTTGCTCTGACACGTATTGAGAGAGTGTTTACCGCAACAGAAACCATTCTCCAGCAGAGAGAAATGAGCAGGTGTACATTTTGTGTCCGTTATCATTTTCCCAGTTACACTTGAGCTGAATTCTCCAAGAAAACCATATTGTTTCCATTGGTTAGATATTGATTGGACTCCTCAATGCTATTACATCTTCAGCACTATTATGCTTGCCTGAGGAAGCAAAGTCATTTCACAGCTTGTGTTGTAAATGCTAAAGTAAGCTGCATTTAATGTAGCTCTGCCTGTCCAAGTCCATTGCCTGAGGGGTTAGTCTGGTGTACTCTACAGAAATCTCTATTTAACTGGGCAAAGATGGCTGCTTACTCTCCTAAGGCCAGCATTGTGGTGGATGGTGGCAGGGCCGGCACTGGTGTCCCAGGGGACCTAGGTGAGAGCTTGGTTCTGGTAAACCATTCTAGTTTACAGTACTTGGACAGTAGCATTAACAATGAGTAATGGAATAGGCCTACACACATTAGGTTCAAATATGTACTCTGGAGCAGAATTGAAATCATAAAACAATTAAAGCCACAAAATGCCAGCTGATTTTCATAAAGCTGAGGGATGGGGCAACAGAAATGTAACCACTCTTGAATACATGGAGCCATGGATGCAATTAATAATTGTCCATTAGATCATCATTAACATTTTGGGTGATCAAGACTGTTCAGAATTTCCGCTGCAGATGACACTATTTTAATCGTGTGTGTGTTGGGTAGTTTCATTTGGTTTCATTTACAGGTGCAACAGTCTACTCTCACCACGTGACCATCTCAAAATTACCATTGAAAAGTAGTACATATTGCAAATGGAACCCTTAAAAAGAACAGTGATCAATAATGATCAGCTGACAGCTGGCCAACTAGCTAAGTAACTCCTCTTCCTCTTCACTGCACCCGACGGGTATGGCCTTTTATTATACGCCATTACAGACGCATACCCAAGCTTCCTCCTCCTCCTCGTTCTCTCACCAGCAGCACCACTTCTGTGTAACCTGCACCCATCCATCCCACTCCCTAACGCCACGTCCGCAACTCTCCGCTAGCTGGCGCAGGTTGCGTGAGGGCCACCTGAACATTCTCCCTGACACAAAATTGCCAGCAGGACAATGGGCCGGGTCGGCCCTGCATGGTGGCATGCCATTAATTTAATACCCTTGCCTGCTGAATAATACCAAACCCTTATTGGCTGTATGTCTCTGATGACTCAGGACATGCCTTCTCTTTCATGTGTAGCCTAGTAGGGTCCACCCTGGTAAACACTGCTATCATGCAGCAGTAACTATGCCACTGGACCAATTCCCCACAGTGCTAAAGGCCTGGAGGGTAATAACCTAGTACATTCCCAGAGCCAAGCAGAGGACAGAAGATGACGGATGGTTTCCCCACCGAGGTCCAGCAGCAATTCCTTAACAGGCCTCCCATGCTCCTCTCAGAGATACTGTATCTCTGTGCGGCAGGCAGGGTCTGAACAGCTGGCCGTTTTGTAGTCTTATCTCCTAGCCTTCCCTATCTACTCCTACAGTATTTGCATTATTTTATCCCCTTCCATAGACAAGATTGCTTTTTTGTTCAGGCAATTAGAGGAGTGCAGCATCACGCTGTTCTTCTGATTAACGTATGTCCACTCCCCCCTCCCCCAGGTGGACTGTGCTGGAGGGTAACCTGAGTTTAGCTGTCAACTGTAGCCTACTACTATACTATATGGCATTGCGGCAGGGCGGCGGGGTAGCCTAGTGGTTAGAGCGGGGGACTAGCAACCGTCAGGTTGCAAGTTCAAACCCCTGAGCTGACAAGGTCCAAATCTGTCGTTCTGCCCCTGAACAGGCAGTTAACCCACTGTTCCTAGGCCGTCATTTAAAATAATAATTTGTTCTTAACCTACTTGCCTAGTTAAATAAAGGTAAAAAATAAATAAAAATGCAGGTCATACGTAAAGTAGGCTAATCTCGGTTATCCCAGAATAAAAATCTCACGTGATTTGGGTACCATTTATGTTTACATAGTCTGTCCACAAGAGATTTAATGTAAAGTAGATCTGAATTCTTGTTCATGATGATGATGACTTTATGAATATGTTCATCCTGTGTCATATGTAATGGAATACAGATGTTGGAATAGACAGACCTTCCATCCACACACCATTTACATGTATATGATTATGTGATACTTTGTCGATACTTGTATTGATTTAAAAAAGTAAAAAAGCATTATCTAGCTCTAGTTGACTGTACCTGCGCCAAAACCGTTCTCCATCTACGTTTGAAATAGTGAGCCAATCTGTTTTCCGCACTTTTATTTCCAAGACTGATCAAAACACATTTTCTCATGCTCTCCCTTGTCTCTCTGCAGCAGACATATAGTGAGCAATAGGTTTGGAACATCAAATCGCAATAAAATCTCCATATCGACTCGCTATACATGTAGAATTGTGAGAATCGCAATACCAATTTGATAATATAAGGTTATATCTGCAATCCAATCACAAGCCTGAACAAATACAAATACCATCTCCATCTTTGCCACCTCCCTCTAAGTATGGTATAGGCTAGTCTAGCCAGCAATAATTGCAGGCAAGCAACAACAAAAAAACACTGTCAGAGTGTAAATGATGTTGTCACATTATTGTTCAGTAATGACCGTAATTCTGATTAACATAATACATTTCTTAATGTATTTGATGACGTGTTCTTCTGACTGTGTCTTGGTAAAATAGTGTTATTGTATAATTTATGTATTCAAATAGCTACAGTTTTCTTAAAAACTGAACATGTCTAATTCAGAAGTGTCAAATAAAACCTTATGGCTGAACCCAGATTGACATTTCCCGAGCCATAAGGTTCTATTTGCGATTGCACCCCCCTAAAAAAACAAATGTCTCAGGATCTCTATACTCTGCACATTAAGTCCCTTTAAAAAAGTAATTCACTACAAAACATTTCTGAGATCTGAGAACATTTCTGTGAAAACTTTGAGGCTCAATATCTCAGAACTACAGTGGCAAGAAAAAGTATGTGAACCCTTTGGAATTACCTGGACTTCTGCATAAACTGGTCACAACAATAGACAAACACAGTCTGTTTAACTAATAACACACAAACAATTATACGTTTTCATGTCTTTATTACACACACGTGTAAACACTCATAGTGCAGGGTGGGAAAAGTATGTGAACCCTTGGTTTTAATAACTGGTTGAACCTCCTTTTGCAGCAAGAACCTCAACCAAATGTTTTCTGTAGTTGCGGATCAGACATGCACAACGGTCAGGAGGAGTTCTGGACCATTCCTCTTTACAAAACTGTTTCATTTCAGCAATATTCTTGTGATGTCTGGTGTGAACCACTCTCGAGGTCATGCCACAGCATCTCAACCGAGTTGAGGTCAGGACTCTGACTGGGCCACTCCAGAAGGCGTATTTTCTTCTGTTGAAGCCATTCTGTTGTTGATTTACTTCTGTGTTTTGGGTTGCTGTCCTGTTGCATCACACAACTTCTATTGAGCTTCAATTGGCGGACAGATAGCTTTACATTCACCTGAAAAATGTCTTGATAAACTTGGGAATTCACTTTTCCATCGATGATAGCAAGCTGTCCAGGCTCAGAGGCAGCAAAGCAGCTCCAAACCATGATGCTTCCTTCACCATACTTTACAGTTGGGATGAGGTTTTGACGTTGGTGTGCTGTGCCTGTTTTTCTCCACACATAGAATTGTGTGTTCCAAACAACTCAACATTAGTTTCATCTGTCCACAGAATATTTTGGCAGTAGTGCTCTGGAACATCCAGATGCTCTTTTGCGAACAAAGCAGTTAACCCACTGTTCCTGGGCCGTCATTGAAAATAAGAATTTGTTCTTAACTGACTTGCCTAGTAAAACAAAAAAATATATAAATAAAAATGGAATATTCTGAGCTGTGTTCTGCAGTCATCTTTGCAGGACGGCCACTCCTAGGGAGAGAAGCAAAAGTGCTGAACTTTCTCCATTTATAGACTTATCGTGGACTGATGAACATCAATGCTTTTAGAGATACCTTTGTAACCAGCTTTATGCAAGTCAACAATTCTTAATCTTAAGTCTTCTGCGATCTCTTTTGTTCGAGACATGGTTCACATCAGGCAATGCTTCTTGTGAACAGCAAACTCAAATTTTGTGAGAGTTTTTTATGGGGCAGGGCAGCTCTAACCAACATCTCCAATCTCGTCTCAATGATTTTACTCCAGGTTAGCTGACTCCTGACTCCAATTAGCAGTTGGAGAAGTCATTAGCCTAGCGGTTCACATACTTTCCCCAACCTACAGTGCACTGAGTGTTTAAATGGTGTATTCAATATAAATATGAAAAATACAATAATTTGTGTGCTATTAGTTTAAGCAGACTGTGTTTTGTCTGTTGTTGTGACTTAGGTGAAGATCAGATCTAATTTTATGACCAATTTATGCAGAAATCAAGGTAATTTCAAAGGGTTCACATACTTTTTCTTGCCACTGTTTGCTTTGCACAGATATAACCTTACAGTTCACGGTGGATAGTGGTTCATGGAAAACACATAGTAACAGTAACTCTGAAAATGACAACATGTGCAATTTAAAGAGATATGCTAGATCAGCTTTCCTGCGGACATGGAATGGGATTGAGCAGCATGGAGGACAGACAGGTTTATAACTGCTTTCTACATGACCTTGGGTGGTTAACAGTCACATACCAAGGCAATATCCACACTTTATCTTTATGGCAGGTAGTTTCCGTCTGTGTACCTAAGAACAGTAATCTATGTCGGTGTACGTTATACTTAATCTCTTAATTTCTATTCAATTGTGATCTTCACAGATGCAGCAGTGATACATTTTTTTTCATTAATGACGAGACCACAAGCAAATGTGCTGCTGCAGAGAGCATCTGCATACAGATACTTGTGCATGTGCTTGCTGCAGAGAAGAACCCTGACTGCCATCATTCAAAAGGACACCAATTAGTTAGTCATGTATTGCTGTATAGCTGTGTGTGTATGTGTGTGTGGGTCAAAAGCAGATCTGCTGCAGTGGAACTGCTACACGTGTCCTCCTTGCCTGACAGCAGCCAGTCCCCCAATGAATCATTTTGTGAGAGATGAATGATACAGCAGACACAGGCAGTGGCATTGAACGCTTGTCTTGTTAACCAAGCGTTGTCTCTTGGACACAGAAATCAGTAGACTCCACAAAAGGGTCTAATTAGTGATAAGGGAAAACAACAATGATGCCATCATAAATTACAGATGTCTTCTTTCTAGTGTGTATCTCTGTCTGCTTTTGCCTGTTCTCCCTTTTTTTCTCACTATTCATCTCTGGGCAGGCCCCTAAAGATGAGGAAGACTGAACAATAAATTAAATTAATGTTAGCCTTTTCTCAATCATTCATCATTCCAATAAAATGATTAGAGCTGTTGTAAGTACATAGTTAAAAGCGAAAGCATAATAGACCCATTAAAAAGTAATTAAAGCCATCTCAGCATGAAGGTCTATTCTGTGTGGGGTGGATGGGCTTTCCTATATAGAATGGTTCCACTTAGCACACATCATGTGGATTAGCTCCCTTCTCCTGGACCATGGGGATGAATTGAGAGGCAACGTCAACTGTTTGCGACAGGGGACAGTTGTAAATTAGAGAAAAATTAATAAAAGGATGTGAGAATTGACTTAGTTCTGACCTTGAAAACTGGGTCAAGAAAGCAGTTGCTCTATCTCTATAGAGGAAATGGAACAGGGAGAAAATAGGGTAAAGGTTAGCTTTAATACATTTCCTGTTGAGAGCAGGACGGTTTAGAACATCCCCAGGCTTTCCGTTACAGTTGCATTTTATTAAAGCAATATTATAGCATGAATTTCCTTATATATATTGTTATTGCCAGTATTGTCAAGGGGAAACATAATTTCTGCTTTCTTTGGTTTGTTTTTGCAAAGGATGGGGCCATACTTGGATCAAGGTTGAAAATGAATGATAGTGCTTCTGTATGGGTGGCATGAGGTTTATCATGTACACATGAGAGAAAGAGAGCTCAGCGTTGTTGTCCTGAACTGCCTTGATGATGTATTAATGGTTAGGTGCTTCTAAAAAGGTTGTTTATTTAAATGGAAGGTGGTATTACAGAGACGGTTGTTCTTTAATGAGAGAGAGAGAGAGAGAGAGAGAGAGAGAGCGATCCTAACGAGCTGCTGGGTCATTAAAGACGTAAGCAGCTTGATTCGTTATTTCATCTCTTATTTAAGATGGACCAAGCTGCAAGATTGCCATTTTAATTACACTGACTTTTTTATATTCACGGACCTCAGTGAAGGGTATTTAATCTATGTCTAGGATTTACCCAAATTGTTTTGTTTTTTTTAGACTAACAGGATGTCAAGTGTACAACTATAACGTCTGTCTGTATTTTTCTACTTGTGTAAGATGAGTTGTTTGTTGCGTAATTCATACTAATGTTTGAGTCATCATGTCTGCTGTAAGCAGGTTCTGCAAGCAGGATCAAAGGTAATTGACAGATGAATCAGGTATTTTGATCGAGCAGTCAAAGTAAAATGTTGGCAAGTGGTGGATCAAAAACTCTGGTGTCATTCCTATACCTATCAAGTCTAATTGAACTAATTGCGTTGGCTTCTGTAAACATAATTTGATGTTGATTACAGGTCCTAACTTTCTTTGTAGCTTTTTAGAACTTATATCCTACTCTAAAGCCTTGTTCACACCTCATGCCTTACTGCTCAAATCAGTTTTGTTTTTCAAATAAATGTCTGTATACAGTTGGGTCTGTTCAGTTTGAGTAGTAGTGTATAATATTTCCCTGTAGGGGGCACTGTGGGCATCCAGTCTTAGCGAGGTTGAGTAAATAGTGCTCTGCTCTGAGCAGAAGTCTTCAAACTAAGTTCCCCAGTCACCCCTGTTTCTGAAGAACACCATTGTTCCAAATACATGACTGAATGCCTCTCCTAATTGGAAAGTGGCTTAAAACGAGTAAAAGGTTCATTATGCGATTGCATCTTAAGGCCTTTAATAAACAATTAGGTGAGCAATAGACTAGTTAATTTGATAAGGGGACGATAAACATTTTTCATTTTTTTGTCCCACTATTCACCGCACCTCTGGGACGACAAATGGAATACAGAGTAAGGGCTTTTAGCTGAGCATCCCCAGAGATCCTCCATCAATCATAGCAAATGCCCCGGTGCTGCTCATGGCTAAGCTGTTTCATTTGTACACAACAATTTACTCTTACTACTGTATGTGTACCGGTATGTGCCCTCCATTTCGATAGTAGAAGGAATCCATATTAAATTAATGGAAAGCTCTAATGCATAGTGATTACTGGTTACACAATAAACATTGTGTTCAGTCACTTCAATGTTTAGTTGGACTATTGCGGCTGTTGGATAAGTACTTTGTCCCCGACCTCTGGCCTTACAATTAAAAAAGCTTAGAGAGGCACCCCGAGTGGGCGGCGCTCAATTAGCACAGCGTCGTCCGGGTTAGGGGTGGGTTTGCCAGGGGGCTTTCCTTGCCTCATCACGCTCTAGCAACTCCTTGTGGCGGGCCGGGTGCCTGCAAGCTGACTTCAGTCATCAGTTAAACTTCATTTGTCAGTTGAACAGTGTTCCCTGGGTTAAGCAAGCGGGTGTTAAGAAGCAGCGTGGCTTGGTGGCTCATGTTTCAGAGGACGCATGACTCGAGCTTCGTCTCTTCCGAGCCCGTTGGGGAGTTGCAGCGATGAGACAAGATTGCAATTGGATGTCATGAAATTGGGGAGAAAAAGGGGGTAAAATAAATACCAGAAAAAGTACAAAAAGGTTAGAGAAATGAAATAGAAGACAACCAAACCCAAAGAACAGAAACTATCCATGTGTTTATTGGTTCGCTACTGATTGAATATCAAATAAAAAATCTAATCAAATTTATTTGTCACAAACACATGGTTAGCAGATGTTAATGCGAGTGTAGCGAAATGCTTGTGCTTCTAGTTCCGACAATGCAGTAATAACCAATGAGTAATCGAACCTAACAATTCCAAAACTACTACCTTATACACACAAGTGTAAAGGGATAAAGAATATGTACATAAAGATATATGAATGAGTGATGGTACAGAACGGTATCGAGTACAGTATATACATATGAGATGAGTAATGTAGGGTATGTAAACAAAGTGACATAGTTTAAAGTGGCTAGTGATACATGTATTACATAAAGATGCAGTAGATTATATAGGGTACAGTATATGCATATACATATGAGATGAGTAATGTAGGGTATGTAAACATTATATTAAGTAGAATTGTTTAAAGTGGCTAGTGATATATTTTCCATCAATTTCCATCAATTCCCATTATTAAAGTGGCTGGAGTTGAGTCAGTGTGTTGGCAGCAGCCACTCAATGTTAGTGGTGGCTGTTTAACAGTCTGATGGCCTTGAAATAGAAGCTGTTTTTCAGTCTCTCGGTTCCTGCTTTGATGCACCTGTACTGACCTTGCCTTCTGGATGATAGCGGGGTGAACAGGCAGTGGCTCGGGTGGTTGTTGTCCTTGATGATCTTTATGGCCTTCCTGTGACATCAGGTGGTGTAGGTGTCCTGGAGGGCAGGTAGTTTGCCCCCGGTGATGCGTTGTGCAGACCTCACTACCCTCTGGAGAGCCTTACGGTTGTGGGCGGAGCAGTTGCCGTACCAGGCGGTGATACAGCCCGACAGGATGCTCTCGATTGTGCATCTGTAGAAGTTTGTGAGTGCTTTTGGTGACAAGCCGAATTTCTTCAGCCTCCTGAGGTTGGGTGTGGGTGGACCAATTCAGTTTGTCCGTGATGTGTACGCCGAGGAACTTAAAACTTACTACCCTCTCCACTTGATGATTGAGTTGGAGGCGTGCATGGCCACGCAGTCATGGGTGAACAGGGAGTACAGGAGAGGGCTCAGAACGCACCCTTGTGGGGCCCCAGTGTTGAGGATCAGCGGGGTGGAGATGTTACCTACCCTCACCACCTGGGGGCGGCCCGTCAGGAAGTCCAGTACCCAGTTGCACAGGGCGGGGTCGAGACCCAGGGTCTCGAACTTGATGACGAGTTTGGAGGGTACTATGGTGTTAAATGCTGAGCTGTAGTCGATGAACAGCATTCTCACATAGGTAGCACTGCTGAAAGCCATTATTGAAAGCAATTCTTTGTCTGCTAATAATTTTACTGAGTATTTCAATGATAAGACAGTTACAAAAAACAGCATGGTTTGCATGTGAAACTTGGTATGGATACACTGGCTACAGTCTCTCTCTCTCCCTCTCACACACACTCACACATTCAATATGTTGTCCGTTCTAATGGGGCCCACAAACTATTTTCAGGGAAATACACAAGACATTGCTGGCTGTGTGGAGGACGTAATATAATTTCCGATAGGTAAATGTTTGTCATCCCCCTAGTGCTGCTGCAAGATAGTTAAATAAATCATTCCATCGAAATATGAATGTTTCATCACCTCACTCTCTCCCTCAAGCTCCATCTCCATCTGACATGTGGACGAGGAGCTCTCAAATTTCTGAAGTACTCAGATACCCCTGGACACAGTTTGGAGGATACATTTTTGCCACCCTTTGATGAACTCAACCTGATTAATGACTAAAGGCTGGCTGGCAAGGAGAGAGAGAGAGGTGGGTGGGCTGGGAGGTAGGGAGGGATGGAGGGATCAGGGATGTTACTAGAATACTAGAATACGTCCACTTGAATTTTCTTAGCGGATCCCTCTGATGAACAACTGAGTGAAAGGTAGTGATTAACCCAATGTAATTCAGTAAATATCAATTGGTGGAATGGTAGGTATGCACAATAATGAATTAACCTCATGAAACTATCAACTGTCAGCCAATGTACAGTACATTTGATTGGTGGCGCTCAATGCGTTCTCTCCAAAACACTATATCTATGATTCATGTGGTTAAATTACGTATGTTTTAAGTCAATGAGATAGATATTGGAATTATAACAGGGATACATTTCTGTAAAAGTGTTGGTATTTTAATAATAATAATAATAATAGATTGAATTCAAATCACACTTTTCATTACTGCAACAATCTGAAAGACACTTAAAACAACAGAACAAAGGCCTCCCGGGTGGCGCAGTGGTTAAGGGTGCTGTACTGCAGCGCCAGCTGTGCCATCAGAGTCCCTGGGTTCACGCCCAGGCTCTGTCATGACCGGGAGGTCTGTGGGGTGACGCACAATTGGCCTAGCATTGTTAGGGAGGGCTTGGTCGGTAGGGATGTCCTTGTCTCATCGTGCACCAGCGACTCCTGTGGCGGGCCGGGTGCAGTGCGCGCTAACCAAGGTTGCCAGGTGCACGGTGTAGCCTCCGACACATTGGTGCGGCTGGCTTCCAGGTTGGAGGCGCGCTGTGTTAAGAAGCAGTGTGGCTGGTTGGGTTGTGTATTGGAGGACGCATGACTTTCAACCTTTGTCTCTCCCGAGCCCGTACGGGAGTTGTAGCGATGAGACAAGATATTAGCTACTACAACAATTGGATACCACGAAAAAGGGGTAAAAAATAATATATATATATATTTTTTTTAAACAACAGAACAAAACATTGCAGTTAGCCTAATGACAGTTCTGGGTGGAAGGTTTTCCACGGTCATCAATAGAGGCAGGTGCAAGTCCAACAGGTCACATCCTGTGTATGATCCACTCTCCATGCGCACCATCTTCACCAGTTCTGTCCACATCTCTCCGACTGAGGCCCAGATGAAGGATTTGAGTAGAGGGGTAACGATGGTCAGATCCAGGGAAGAAAGAAAGTCAGAAGTTATGTCATCTCTTGCCCTCCCCAGTTGTACTCCTTTGTAAATTCCTCTGAAAAACATGTAGCACCCACCTGGGTGAAGCCATGCAGCCACTAAGAATAGGGGACATGAAGCTTAGAGATAGTCCACCTTGAACTAAACCATTGTGGAAAAACTTTTGTGATCCCCTAACATCTTCAACAGTCTCCAAGCCTCTGCTATCTCTTGTTGTTTCAAATGAAAACAGTTAGCTAGCAGGCTAGCTAAATAGCTAGTTCCTCAGTTCAGTTGGTAAAATAACTGACTAGCCAGTTGAGGCAGTCTAAAAACAGTTAGCTAGCAGGCTAGCTAAAAAGCTAGTTTCTCAGTTCAGTTGGTAAAATAACTGACTTGCCAGTTGAGGCAGTCTAAAAACAGTTAGCTAGCAGGCTAGCTAAATAGCTAGTTTCTCAGTTTAGTTGGTAAAATAACTGACTTGCCAGTTGAGGCAGTCTAAAAACAGTTAGCTAGCAGGCTAGCTAAATAGCTAGTTTCTCAGTTCAGTTGGTAAAATAACTGATTTGCCAGTTGAGGCAGTCTAAAAACAGTTAGCAGGCAGGCTAGCTAAATAGCTAGTTTCTCAGTTTAGTTGGTAAAATAACTGACTTGCCAGTTAAGGCAATCTAATGGTCTGTCCCTAGTGGGACTCATTTGTTGTGTTCTATTCATCCATACTCACTAGTCCCAACCTCATGGGAATTGTTTATTTTATATTATTTTGATAACCATTTTTTATTGAACCTTAATTTAACTAGACAGTCAGTTAAGAACAATTCTTATATACAACAACAGCCTAGTAAAAGTGCCTTATTCAGGGGCAGAATAATAGATTTTTACCTTGTCAGCTTAGGGTATTGATCTAGCAACCTTTCGGTTACTGGCCCAATTCTCTAACCACTAGGCTACCTGCCACCCCATGAAGCTGATACTGCACCAAGTGTTGCATTTCTTTATTCGATTTCTTCCAAGAACCAAAACTGAATTAATAGCCTCCTATCATTTTCCTCATCTGTTTTATATAAGGTATTACCAATAGGTTCTCAAACGCTATAACCATGCAACATTTATAGCAAATTCATGATAACAACCCTGAAGCAGTAAATTGGTACAGAACAAGTTTTTATAAAATCAACGGACACACGTTTTCCCTATGGTTGTAAAGATTACAGTGCATCCTCAGCACCTGGGGGATTTGGTGACGCTCATTGTAAGGACAGATGTTCCTCATCATTTAGCTCAAAGTCCTCCAGGAATAAACTGGTGGACCCGCATATAATTTTCACCTATTTATGTTCAGTGTTATTAATAGGTTGTCATACACCACAATCAATATTCTTAATATCAATTTTACTGCTTGGTAGTCTGTGACAAACATGTGCTTGAGGTTGAAATTGTCATTTAAAAGCTGTGAAGGATTGATTCCATGTTCACGCATGGTTATTCAGTGATTGTACCAAAAGAAGCATGGAAGACTTGTGGAGCCTTGTCTCTTGTGATCATACATGTCAGTCAGCTGATTAAGTGTCTTGTCAGTGAATGGTAAATCTCAGTTCCATCATTGTGTGCGGGAGGTGGGGAGGTGATATACACGAGGCAAGGATGCATGGACACCTTGGAAAATACTTACAATTTACAATGTGTCTTTCTAAGGGAAAAGAAGGTGCAAAATCGCTGCATTTGAATCAGTGGTAGTATAGCTACATCGCTGATACAGTCAGTAACTGAACTTGGCTAAAAACAGAATACATGTCTATCACCTTGAAAATCTCCTGACTAGTGAAAATGCTCATGGGCACTGAGACCTGACGTCTGCGTATATGTCTTCAGAATGTGGGCTCCTGTTTCAAGTTTATGGCAAGGTCATTTACCAAAATTGAATTCGCTCCTGGATCAAAGGTCAGCCCTTCCTTCCCTCCTCACCCTGGCTCAGTGAAATTGCTTTCGTGTGTTAGCAGATACATCAGGTGGCTCGTTGAGCTGATGGGGCCAGAGGAAAGATGGGAGGTCACAGACAAACAGAAATGCAAGCAACAATCATGGATACATACCAAATGGTATCCTATTCCCAAGACTGTATAGTGCACAATGGGCCCTTGTCAAAAGTAGTGCACTATAAAGAGAATAGGGTTCCGTTTGGGATGCAACCAATGGCAGGAGGCTGGCTGCTCTCCTGCCACTGACCATAGCAATCATACAATATCCAGTCATTTGTCTGCATGTAGCATCTCTCCAGACTTTCCAGGGCATGTTTAGGGCATGCAACACAGGAAGCCCCTTGTACAGCAGGGGCTCAGAGGGTCATGCTGGTTTTGATATTGCAGGGTAAGATATAACCTGGCAGCCCATGGGAGGATGTGTCCCAATTGATTCATCAAAGCATTACAAATACAGTCTAATATTTAACTGTGTGGCCATTTGAGGGGAATGACTGTTATGTTAGCTCATATGTAAAAATACTGTAAGAAGACTATATTTAAGTAGAGAGGTGAGATAATTAATATAATATATATATATACATATATATACATAATATTATATTAATGAACTGTGTATATACAGTTGAAGTCGAAAGTTTACATACACTTAGGTTGGAGTCATTAAAACTAGTTTTTTAACCACTCCACAAATTTCTTGATAACAAACTATAGTTTTGGCAAGTTGGTAAAGACATCTACTTTGCATGGCACAAGTAATTTTTCCAACAATTGTTTACAGACAGATTATTTAACTTATAATTCACTGTATCACCAATCCAGTTTACACACACTAAATTGACTGTGCCTTTAAACAGCTTGGAAAATTCATGGCTCTAGAAGCTTTTGATAGGCTAATTGACATCATTTGAGTCAATTGGAGGTGTACCTGTGGATGTATTTCAAGGCCTACCTTCAAACTCAGTGCCTCTTTGCTTGACATCATGGGAAAATCAAAAGAAATTAGTCAAGACTTCAGATAAAAATGGTAGACCTTCACAAGTCTGTTTCATCCTTGGGAGCAATTTCCAAATCCCTGAAGGTACCACGTTCATCTGTACAAACAATAGCACGCAAGTATAAACACCATGGACCATGCGGCCATCATACCACTCAGGATGGAGACGCGTTCTGTCTCTTAGAGATGAACGTACAATGATGTGAAAAGTGAAAATCAGTCCCATAACAACAGCAAAGGACGTTGTGAAGATGCTGGAGGAAACGGGTACAACAGTATCTATATCCACAGTAAAATGAGTCCTATATCGACATAACCTGAAAGGCTGCTCAGCAAAGAAGAAGCCACTGCTCCAAAATATGTATAAAAAAGCCAGACTATGGTTTGCAACTGCACATGGGGACAAAGGTTGTACTTTTTGGAGAAATGTCCTCTGGTCTGATGAAACAAAAATAGAACTGTTTGGCCATAATGACCATCGTTATGTTTGGAGGAAAAAGGGGGAGGCTTGCAAGCTGAAGAACACCATCCCAACCATGAAGCACAGGGGTGGCAGCATCATGTTGTGGGGGTGCTTTGCTGCAGGAGGGACTGGTGCACTTCACAAAATAGATGGCATCATGAGGCAGGACAATTATGGGGATATATTGAAGCAAAATCTCAAGACATCAGTCAGGAAGTTAAAGCTTGGTTGTAAATGGGTCTAACAAATGGACAATGACCCCAAGCATACTTCCAAAGTTGTGGCTAAATGACTTAAGGACAACAAAGTCAAGGTATTGGAGTGGCCATCACAAAGCCCTAACCTCAATCCTATAGACAATTTGTGGGCAGAACTGAAAAAGTGTGTGTGAGCAAGGAGGCCTACAAACATGACTCAATTACACCAGCTCTGTCCGGAGGAATGGGCCAAAATTCACCCAACTTATTGTGGGAAGATTGTGGAAGGCTACCCGAAAAGTTTGACCCAAGTTAAACAATTTAAAGGCAATGCTACCGAATACTAATTGAGTGTATGTAAACTTCTGACCCACTGGGAATGTGATGAAAGAAATAAAATAATAATTATAAATCATTCTCTCTACTATTATTCTGACATTTCACATTTTCAAAATAAAGTGGTGATCCTAACTGTCTTAATACAGGCAATTTTTACTAGGATTAAATGTCAGGAATTGTGAAAAACTGAGTTTAAATGTATTTGGCTAAGGTGTATGTAAACTTCCGACTTCAACTGTATATATAATATACACATACAATACCAATCAAAAGTTTGGTGTCACATAGAAATGTCCTTGTTTTTGAAAGAAAAGCAAATTTTTTGTCCATTTAAAATAACATAAAATTGTTCAGAAATACAGTGTAGACATTGTTAATGTTCTAAATGACTGTTGTAGCTGTAAACGGCTGATTTTTAAAATGTTATATCTACATAGGCATACAGAGGCCCATTATCAGCAACCATCCCTCCCGTGTTCCAATGGCACATTGTGTTAGCCAATCCAAATATATAATTTTAAAGGGCTAATTGATCATTAGAAAATCCTTTTGCGATTATGTTAGCACAGTTGAAAACGATTGTTCTGATTAAAGAAGCAATAAAACTGGCCTTCTTTAGACTAGTTGAGTATCTGGAGCACCAGCATTTGTGGGTTCGATTACAGGCTCAAAATGGACAGAAACAAAACTTTCTTCTGAAACTCTTCAGTCTATTATTGTTCTGAGAAATTAAGGCTATTCCATGCGAGAAATTGCCAAGAAACTGAAGATCTCGTACAACGCTGTGTACTACTCCCTTCACAGAACAGCGTAAACTGTCTCTAACCAGAATAGAAAGAGGAGTGGGAGGCCCCAGTGCACAACTGAGCAAGAGGACAAGTACATTAGATTGTCTCTCAACGTCAACAGTGAAGAGACAACTTCGGGATGCTGACCTTCTAGGCAGAGTTGCAAAGAAAAAGCCATATCTCAGACTGGGCAATAAATAGAAAATATTAAAATGGGCAAAAGAACACACACTGGACAGAGGAACTCTGCCTAGAAGGCCAGCATCAATTGGGTTGACGTCGGGTGATTGTGTAGGCCAGGTCATCTGATGCAGCACTCCATCACTCTCCTTCTTGGTCAAATATCCCTTACACAGCCTGGAGGTGTGTTGGGTCATTGTTCTGTTGAAAAACAAGTGATAGTCCCACTAAGCATAAACCAGTTGGGATGGCGTATTGCTGCAGAATGCTGTGGTAGCCAGGCTGGTTAAGTGTGCCTTGAATTCTAAATAAATCACAGAAAGTGTCACAAGCAAAGCACCCCCACACCATCACATCTCGAACGCATTCAAAAGGAAACAAATTCCACAAATGAACTTTTTGGGTTGATTTGTTTAACACCTTTTTGGTTGCTACATGATTCCATATCTGCTATTTCATAGTTTTGATGTCTTCACTATGATTCTACAATGTAGAAAATATAAAAAATTAACAAAAACTCTGGAATGAGTATGTCCAAGCTTTTGACTGGTAATGTATATCCATTGATTCTTGAAGAATATAACTTAGTGTCACACCCTGGTCTTAGTATTTTGTGTTTTCTTTATTATTTTGGTCAGTCCAGGGTGTGACATGGGTTATTTTATGTGGTGTGTTTTGTCTTGGGGTTTTTGTAGGTCATGGGAATGTGGTTAGTGGGGTTGTCTAGAATAGTCTATGGCTGCCTGGAGTGGTTCTCAATCAGAGGCAGGTGTTTATCGTTGTCTCTGATTGGGAACCATATTTAGGCAGCCATATTCTTTGAGTGTTTCGTGGGTGATTGTTCCTGTCTCAGTGTTTGTTTGCACCAGATAAGGCTGTTTAGGTTTTCACGTTAGGTTTCTTGTTTTGTATTGTTCGTGTTTATCTTTTATTAAAGATTAATCAAAATAACCACGCTGCATTTTGGTCCGCCTCTCCTTCGACGTTAGAAAGCCGTAACACTTAGAAATGCCTCATGAGCCTAGTTCAACTGTCACACTCCATGAGAACCCAACATACAAGCTTGTTTTAATCCAATATTTGTAAACATTGTAAATGTAAACAACCACTGTGTAGATTCATAACATGGTTCAAACAATAATGTTGATATCATGGAGGGTCAGTCACTGCATCCATAAATCTGCCTATTAATCTGAGAGGGGTTACTTTTCTCCAGGCCCATCACTCAGCGTTTTTACCAAAACAGAGTCCGTTTTGTCATGGTCTCATCTGTAGATTTGCCCTTTAAACAAAGTGTCACCAGCAAAAAAGTCAACAATAGGCCTATAGCAAAAGCAAAGTATGGCATTAATTTTTCACATGTAAACACCACTTTTAAGTAGTGCTCAAAGCATGCCATTCCATGAGCACAGCATTTATTTTTCAAATCGAATCAATGAGCCCAATCAGTCCTCCATGACAACAAAATCATAAACAACAGAGTAGGGCTGGCTAATAAGTCCTTAGTTTTGGGGTAATGCTCTGGTAAAACAATTTGGCTAATCTATACTTTCATATTTCCAAGTCCTATTCTTGAAGATCAAGGGGTATAACATTTATTGGAATGGCTGGAATTCTGCTAGACTTTGTTTTTTAATGTAAAGATATAATTTAATCGTATTATTATATGTAGTAGAAAGCAATGGGTTAGAAAAGGCCTACATAACTAACCCATAAAGTAAAAATGTTTAACATCCATATGGTAAGCGATGTTAACTTTAACATTGATTTGTCCTGCAATAGATGTTGTTAAATTGGTAACATACATTTTTGTCTTCTTCTAATGCCTCTTAATAATGGGAAAGTAATCTAAATGTAACTGAATGTAATAAGATTACATTACTGAGTTTGGGTAATCCAAAAGTTACGTTAATAATTATTATATTGGTCAGGTAACTAGTAACTGTAACGATTACACTTAGAAAGTAACCTACCCATCCCTGTATATACTACAGTATTTAATTTGCATATACCCTGCCTATTCTCCTCCTCCATACTGGGGAATTTGTGCCACCCATAAGTGAGAAACCTACATGCCAAGTAAAGTGTCATGTGAAGGCCAAATTACAGAGGATGACCATCATCACAATGACAGACTGAATGGAGGGTGGTGTCGCAGGTGCTGCTTCTCCTCCAGAAGCTGTTATTTTATCTAAAACATCAGGTGTACGCCAATCCCAGCTAAGTAACCCTTGGAAAGATGTAAAGCACAATATGCGTTTTATCTCCAGTACATTGCTATGATTGTCATATATGTGGCTGCCCTACTGATAATCTCAGTGCGTCCTTGCTGGGATGGCACATGCAATCTACTGTCAGGGAATACCAACACCCCAGACAAACACATTGGTTCACTGTTCCTCGGGAGCGGACTGTACACAGCATACCATAATGTTCTGAATAATGGCCACGTCTACCTCGCTCCCTATTCGACTGAATCGCTTAAAAAACACAAGTCCAATATCTATCAAAACTGCTAAACTACCTGTTCACTACCCTCCTGCTATCCGGGGATGTGCACCTCCAGCCTGGGACTAACACCACCGAGCCAGCAATGTTCACCGGAGTGGAAAGCAGTGAATGTCCCGTCCTCAAATCAGCGCCGCCGCCGAAGTGGGTGAGTTCTATGGTCTCTTGATTTCTCTCGATTCACCCGGCTAATAGTTTAAATTTGACTAACCAAACATATCCGAGTCACTGTACGCGATCCCCGACTCAGCTTCTGGCACACAGGCTGTTTTAATGAGTTCCCCACGTCCAGTGCAAGCACAAGGGATAGTTAACTGTACTACCAAACTGACCCTAATCAAAATTCAACAAAACAGCCTAAACCCAGCCATCAGATTATTATATATTTTTTTCTTTTTTCAATGTTTCAATCACGCTCGAGTCATCTGGGACTACTAGGGGGGTACTTCTCAGACTCAATCCTTGACTTCCTCTGCCTTTCAGAGACATGGCTCCATAAAAACGCTCCATCTGCTACTTTGATTGTGCCTGGCAACAATGTTTTCAGGAGAGACAGGTATGAAGGAAGAGGAGGGGGTCTGATGGGGTCTGATGATTTATATTTATAATAAAGAACATATCCGATGTAAACAACTTGATGTGATAATGAACTAGAATGTATTGGCCAAAAAGTTACACTGTCTCCCCAAATGTATTTTACCCTTATTGGAATGTACAGACTACCTGTGTTTTTGATCAATTTATGAACATGCTTAGTGAACGTGATTTTGGAAAAGAGGTCATCTTAATGGGAGATTTTAACATTAATTATTAGTCTTGTAGGAAAACCCTCAAACAGATCACTAATACCTTTGACCTCACACAGATAGTTAAATGGCCAACCAGGGTGACTTGATGCTCTAAAACAGAGTGACTAAATCATTCAATATGGTTACTTTGCTGTCTGACCAGAATCTGACACTCATAGCCAGAAAGCTTCCAAGAACAGGTTTAATTAACCTATCTACTGTTAGAAAGCATTATCAGCTCAGAATACCTAAGAGTTAATACAATTACTTTGAAAATGTAATTAAGGAATTAAACTGGAATTATATTTTGTCCTAAGCAAATGTGGAAGCAGGTTTTTCTACCCACAATCCTGACTACAATAAATGGCTTCCTAAAGAAAATCGGGGCCAAAAGAGCACTCTTCCTTGGCTAAATGGAGAAATCTGGAAACTGATGAAATAAAGATATCACACTCTAAAAACAGCCCTAAAGTCCAAATTAGAGCATGACAAACATAGGTTTCCCATGTTTCGAAAAAAGGTGATGAAAGAAATCAGACAAGCCAAGGAAAACCTTTTTATCAACATAATTGGTGAAGAAAAGGGAAATTATAAATTTATTTGAGAGAAGCTAAAACAGTTAACAGGGAAAGACCATAGTAACGCTGCAAAAATACAAAAAATCTAATCTATGTGATGGACAGTCTAGCACAGGATGCAGTCAAAGTAGCAACAGCCTTCAATTCTTACTTTGTTGACTCTGTCAAGGTACTGACACAGAACCCCTCCACTGGTTTCTTGGGCTTAGCACAAGTGAATAACACTAAACTTGTCTTCATCATAAGGGAGGTGTCTGAGTCAGAAGTGAACAAGGTGATTAGCTCACTAAAGAACTCTAAAGCCAAATATGTGTTTGGGCTGGACACAGAGTCACTCATTGGCCCCATTACTAAGGCCACCAACACATCTATTGTTCAGGGGGTGTTTCCAAGGGTCTGGAAGTCGGACATAATAACGGCCACCTTTAAATCAGGTTACCCTGCTGACGTGAGTAACTACAGGCCCATTAGTATACTACCTGGGGTGTCGAAGGTTACTGAAAAGTATGTAGCAAAGCAACTGATTGCCCAACTCAACAACAGCCACTTCACATTATGCTCCATGCAGTTTGGCTTCAGAGCAAAACACTAAACTCAGAACCGGCCAACTGCTTCTTCTGGAAAATGTGAAGTCCAAGATGGACAAAGCGGGCGTTGTTGGAGCTGTATTTCTAGACCTAAGGAAAGCGGAAAACTTTTGATACTGCTAACCATGAGGTTCTCATCACAAAACTGTCCCAAGTTCAACTTTCCCCAATGCCTTGAGATGGATGAAATCATACCTTGAAGGCAGAACCCAGTGTGTCAGAGTGAGCAATGAGCTGACGTCCACTCTCAGCTATGATGTGGGCCTGTCCCATCCGCAACCATAAAGTGAAAATTTGAGGCCCGCACCCAACCTTAATCCGTAAATATATAAAATGCGATATAGACTACAATCAAAGACGGCAGAACAATTTTTTTGACAGGATGTGCAGGATTTTTTTTGTTGCGTGATTTATTTACTGTATGTTTCTGTTTATAATTTCCAACATTTTGGTAGGCTATTTGTTAGTCAACTTGTCTATAATTAGATGCATGTAGCTTTTCTTTTGTTGTTATATGTTGCCCTAGAAGACTAAGTAAACCCTCGTTTTGGTACTGGGGAGAAAATACAATAATGCAAAAAAAGGGGGGAAAAAAAGATTTATGTAAAATGTCCAAATTACATCAGTTTGACCGGTTGTAAGGAAAAATAATGCTGTGAAAAAGCCCAATGTGTTTCTGATAAGATTTCATTTTGGCTTCGATGCATATTTTCTGTGCTTGAAATATGATCAGCTTTTATGATGAAGACAGCACCTCTACAGATGGTATCTAACCGAACATTGCATTCTCTCAAGATGCAGAAAGAAAGAAATCATATTTCTCCAGTCCTTTTCCCAAGTCCAAATGTTGCCTACATTTGGTGTATCATTTTACTGCAAGAAATGCTTAAGTCTACAGGAGTTATTATTAAGGCAATGTGAGAGGTTATAGACCTGCAGTCAGTGTCCAGATTTCAGTTTCCATTTAACCCTAACAGTAGGCTACAGTTCCCTTGACATGCCATAGGCCTATTTGAAGTCCCCGTCTTGTGACTGTTGAATTTTATAACGCCTCACAATCAGCACATAAAACATAGAGACACTGCTATCATCCTCTGTACCACTTCACCAAATATTTTCCAAACGTGACTTTTCTGGCCCTCCCTTCTCTTTATTTTCAACTCTCATTTCACAGCTTTATATTGTTTTATTAAACTTTGACAATATAGTTTTTGCCTCCGTGGATTGAAATGAACTTTTTCTTCCCAAAGCATTATTTGGCAAGTGGCTGTGTAGGCTATTTGGTGCGCGTACTCTTAAGCCCTAAAGTTCAGGCTCATGCACTAATACCAAATACTGTAGCCTAAAATAATATATATATTTGACTACTTTTACTTCACTACATTCCTAAATAAATACATGTACTTTTTACTTCATACATTTTTCCTGACACCCAAAAGTACTCATTAAATGTTGAATGCTAAGCAGGACAGGAAAATGGTCCAATTCAAGAGAACATCCCTGGCCGTCCCCTGCCTCTGATCTGGCAGACTCACTAAGCATAAATGCTTTGCTTGTAAATTCTGTCTTCATGCTGTAGTGTGACTGTAACGATTGTCGACGGGAGAAGGAGAAGAGGACCAAAGTGCAGCGTGGTACGTATTCATAATCATTTTAATAAAGATGAATACTGAACAAAAACAACAAACCGACAAACAAACAGTTCTGTAAGGTGCAACAAAAACAATAAACAGAAAATAACTACCCACAACCCAGTGGGAAAACAGGCTGCCTAAGTATGGTTCTCAATCAGAGACAACGATTGCCAGCTGCCTCTGATTGGGAACCATACCAGGCCAAACACATAGAAATAGAAAACATAGAACACAAAACATAGAATGCCCACCCCAACTCACGCCCTGACCAAACTAAAATAGAGACATAAAAATGGAACTAAGGTCAGGACGTGACAGTACACCCCCAAAGGTGCGGACTCCGGCCGCAAAACCTAAACCCATAGGGTAGGGTCTGGGTGGGTATCTGTCCGCGGTGGCGGCTCTGGCGCGGGACGTGGACCCCACTCCACCATAGTCTTGAACCACTTAAGTGGCGACTTTGGAGCTGCGACCCTCACCGACGACCTCGGACTGGGGACCCTTACAGCGTGAAGGGCGACTCCGGCAGCTCCTGACTGACGGGCGGCTCCGGCAGCTCCTGACTGACGGGCGGCTCTGGCAGCTACTGACTGGAGGGAGACCCTGGAGGGAGGAGACGGAGAGACAGCCTGGTGCGTGGGACTGCCACAGGACCCACCAGGCTGGGGAGACCTACACGAGGCCTGGTGCGTGGAGGAGGCACCGGATGGACCGGGCTGTGGGGGAGCACTGGAGCTCTGGTGCGTAGCCTTGGCACCACTCCTCCAGGCTGGATGACCACTTTAGCCCTGACCCTCCAGAGTGCAGGCACTGGTTGAACCGGGCTGTGGGTGAGCACTGGAGATCTGGTGCATACCACTCGCACCTCTCCCTTAGGCTCAATGCCCACAGTCGCCCGGCACGGGTGGAGCGCAGGCATAGGACGCACTGAACCCTCCCAGCGCCCTGGAGACACAGGATACCCTGGGCCGAAACGGCGTACCGGAGACCAAACACGCTGAGCCGGCACAATATGCCCAGTCTCGCATGGCACTTGCGGGGGGCTGGCCTATAGTGCACCGGGCTATGAGCGCATACTGGCAACACCGTGCGCTTGACCGCATAACACGGTGCCTGACCAGTACTGCGCTTCTTCCGGTAAGCACGGGGAGTTGGCTCAGGTCTATCGCCTGACTCCGCCAATCTCCCTGTGTGCCCCCTCCCAATTTTTTGGGGGGGGATGCCTCTCGTGCCTTGTTTGTGTCGCCAACTCCATTCTCCGGTATCCCTCATCCCACTGTTCTAGAGAATCCCAGGCGGGCTCCGGCACTCTCCCTGGGTCGACCGACCACCTCTATCTCTTCCCAGGTTGTCTCCTGCTCCAGATAGCGCTGCTCACCTGTCCAGGAATCCCTTTCACCACGCTGCTTGGTCCTTTGGTGGTGGGTAGTTCTGTAACGATTGTCGTCGGGAGAAGTAGAAGAGGACCAAAGTGCAGCGTTGTACGTGTTCATAATCATTTTAATAAGGACGAATACTGAACAAAAACAACAAACCGACAAACAAACAGTTCTGTAAGGTGCAACAAAAACACTAAACAGAAAATAACTACCCACAACCCAGTGGGAAAACAGGCTGCCTACGTATGGTTCTCAATCAGTGACAACGATTGCCAGCTGCCTCTGATTGGGAACCATACCAGGCCAAACACATAGAAATAGAAAACATAGAACACAAAACATAGAGTGCCCACCCCAACTCACGCCCTGACCAAACTAAAATAGAGACATAAAAAAGGAACTAAGGTCAGGACGTGACAGTGACCCTTGCTATCCGCACATTTAAAAAAAATTACATTGTGCTGTCTGGTTTGTATATATGTCACGCCCTGGTCGAAGTATTTTGTGTTTATCTTCATTTATTTGGTCAGGCCAGGGTGTGGCATGTTTTTTTTTATGTGGTGTGTTTTGTCTTGGGATTTTCGTACGTATTGGGATTGTGGCTTAGTGGGGTTTTCTAGGTAAGTCTATGGCTGTCTGAATTGGTTCTCAATTAGAGGCAGGTGATTATTGTTGTCTCTGATTGGGAACCATATTTAGGCAGCCATATTCTTTGAGTGTTTCGTGGGTGATTGTTCTTAGTGTCCTCTGTTAGTTTGCACCAGTTTAGGCTGTTTCGGTTTTCACATTACGTTTATTGTTTTTGTACAGTTCATGTTTCATCATGGTTAAATAAACATGAATCGCAATAGCCACGCTGCATTTTGGTCCGACTCTCCTTCTACCGAAGAAAGCCGTTACAGAATCACCCACCACAACAGGACCAAGCGGCGTGGTAACGGGCAACGGCAAAAGCAGCAGCAGGAGAAGGAACAGAGGCAGCAGCAGCAGGAGCAGCAGCAGCAGTGGGAGAGGCTGCATTACTTGGAGAAATGGACTTGGGAGGACGAATTGGACGGTAAAGGACCCTGGGCTCAGCCAGGAGAATATCGCCGCCCCAAAGAAGAACTGGAGGCGGTGAAAGCGGAGAGGCGCTGGTATGAGGAGGCAGCACGGCGACGCGGATGGAAGCCCGAGAGTCAGCCCCAAACATTTCTTGAGGGGGGGCTAACAGGGAGTATGGCTACGCCAGGTAGGAGACCTGCGCAAACTCCCTGTGCTTACCGGGGGGCTAGAGAGACCGGGCAGGCACCGTGTTATGCTGTGGTGCGCACGGTGTCTCCAGTGCGGGTGCATAGCCCGGTGCGGTACATTCCAGCTCCGCGTATCGGCCGGGCTAGAGTGAGCATCGAGCCAAGTGCCATGAAGCCGGCTCTACGCATCTGGTCCCCAGTGCGTCTCCGTGGGCCGGCTTAGATGGCACCAGCCTTGCGCTCGGTGTCTCCGGTTCGCCTGCATAGCCCAGTGCGGGCTATTCCACCTCGCCGCACTGGCAGGGCGACCGAGAGCATTCAACCAGGTAAGGTTGGGCAGGCTCGGTGCTCAAGAGCTCCAGTGCGCCTGCACGGTCCGGTCTATCCAGTACCACCTCCACGCATCAGCCCTCCGGTGGCAGCTCCCCGCACATGGCTTCCTGTGAGTGTTCTCAGCCCAGTACCACCAGTGCCAGCACCACGCATCAGGCCTACAGTGCGCCTCGCCTGTCCAGCGCTGCCAGAGCCTTCCTCCTCTCCAGCGCTGCCGTAGTCTCCCGCCTATCCAGCGCTGCCAGAGCCTTCCTCCTCTCCAGCGCTGCCGGAGTCTCCCGCCTATCTAGCGCTGCCAGAGCCTTCCTCCTCTACAGCGCTGCCGGAGTCTCCCGCCTGTTCAGCGCAGTCAGAGCCTTCCTCTTCTCCAGCGCTGTCGGAGTCTCCCGCCTGTTTAGCGCTGCCAGAGCCTTCCGTCTCTACAGCGCTGCCGGAGTCTCCAGTCTGCAAGGAGCTGCCAGTCTGCAAGGAGCTGCCAGTCTGCAAGGAGCTGCCAGTCTGCAAGGAGCTGCCAGTCTGCAAGGAGCCGCCAGAGCTGCCAGTCTGCAGGATGCCGCCAGAGCTTCTAGTCTGCAAGGAGCCGCCAGAGCCGCCAGTCTGCAAGGAGCCGCCAGAGCCGCCAGTCAGCATGGAGCAGCCAGAGCCGCCAGTCAGCATGGAGCAGCCAGGGCCGCCAGTCAGCATGGAGCAGCCAGGGCCGCCAGTCAACATGGAGCAGCCAGGGCCGCCAGTCAGCATGGAGCAGCCAGGGCCGCCAGTCAGCATGGAGCAGCCAGAGCCGCCAGTCAGCATGGATCAGCCAGAGCCGCCAGTCAGCATGGAGCAGCCAGTCAGCATGGAGCAGCCAGAGCTGCCAGTCAGCATGGAGCAGCCAGAGCTGCCAGTCAGCATGGAGCAGCCAGAGCTGCCAGTCAGCCAGGATCTTCCAGATCCGCTATTCAGCCAGGATCCGCTATTCAGCCAGGATCCGTCATTCAGCCAGACTCTTCCAGATCTGCCAGTCAGCCAGACTCTTCCAGATCTGCCAGTCAGCCAGACTCTTCCAGATCTGCCAGTCAGCCAGACTCTTCCAGATCTGCCAGTCAGCCAGACTCTTCCAGATCCGCCAGTCAGCCAGGATCTGCCAGAACCACCAGCCAGCCAGGATCTGCCGGATCCAACTACCTGCCTGAGCTTCATCTCAGTGCTGAGCTTCCCCTCAGTGCTGGGCTTCCCCTCAGTGCTGGGTTTCCCCTCAGTCCCGAGCTTCCCCTCAGTCCCGAGCTTCCCCTCAGTCCCGAGCTACCCCTCAGTCCCGAGCTGCCCCTCAGTCCCGAGCTCCCCCTCAGTCCCGAGCTGCCCCTCAGTCCAGTGGGATTCTGGGTGAGGACTACTAGGCCATGGTCGGCGGCGAGGGTGGACTATCCTAGGACGCGAGGAGGAGGGACTAAGACATTGATATAGTGGGGTCCTCGTCCCGCGCCGGAGCCGCCACCATGGACAGACGCCCACCCGGACCCTCCCTATTGTTTTGATGTGCGTCCGGGAGTCCGCACCTTAGGGCGGGGGGGGTTCTGTCACGCCCTGGTCGAAGTATTTTGTGTTTATCTTCATTTATTTGGTCAGGCCAGGGTGTGGCATGTTTTTTTTTTTATGTGGGGTGTTTTGTCTTGGGATTTTCGTACGTATTGGGATTGTGGCTTAGTGGGGTTTTCTAGGTAAGTCTATGGCTGTCTGAATTGGTTCTCAATTAGAGGCAGGTGATTATCGTTGTCTCTGATTGGGAACCATATTTAGGCAGCCATATTCTTTGAGTGTTTCGTGGGTGATTGTCCTTAGTGTCCTCTGTTAGTTTGCACCAGTTTAGGCTGTTTCGGTTTTCACATTACGTGTATTGTTTTTGTACAGTTCATGTTTCATCATTGTTAAATAAACATGAATCGCAATAGCCACACTGCATTTTGGTCCGACTCTCCTTCTACCGAAGAAAGCCGTTACAATATACTGCATTCTAGTCATGGCTCATCCTTTATAAATACTGCTGTACACTCCTTTTCTATTCATATTTATTTTTTATTTTACCTTTATTTAACCAGGCAAGTCAGTTAAGAACAAATTCTTATTTTCAATGACGGCCTGGGAACAGTGGGTTAACTGCCTGTTCAGGGGCAGAACGACAGATTTGTACCTTGTCAGCTCGGGGGTTTGAACTCGCAACCCTCCGGTTACTAGTCCAACGCTCTAACCACTAGGCTACCCTGCCGCCCCATACTGCCCATACCGTCTATTCACACCATTGGATACTGTGTATGTATGTACATACAGTGCCAGTCAAAAGTAAAAACTATGAAATAACACATACGGAATCATGTAGGAACCAGAAAAGTGTTAAACAAATAAAACTATATATTAGATTCTTCAAAATTGCCACCCTTAGCCTTGATGACAGCATTGCATATGCTTAGCATTCTGTCAACCATTTTCACCTGAAATAATTTTCCAACAGTATTGAGGGAGTTCCCACATATGCTGAGCATTTATTGGATGCCTTTACTTCACTCTGCGGTCCAACTCATCCCAAACCATCTCAATTGGGTTGAGGTTGTGTGATTGTGGAGGCCAGATCATCTGATGCAGTACTCCATCACTCTCCCTCTTGGTCAAATAGCCCTTTCATAGCCTGGAGGTGTGTTGGTCATTGTTCTGTTGAAAAACAAATGATATTCCAACTATGTGCAAACCAGATGGGATGGTGTATCACTGCAGAATGCTGTGGTAGCCAAGCTGCTTACGTGTGCCTTGAAGTCTAAATAAATAACTGACATTGTCACCAGCAAAGCACCCCCACAGCATCACACCTTCTCCTCCATGCTTCACTGTGGGAACCACACATCCAGAGATGATCCATTCTCCTACTCAGTTGGAACCAAAAATCTCAAATTTGGACTGGTCAGACCAAAGGACAGATTTCCACCTGTCCATTGATCCTGTTTCTTGGCCCAAGCAAGTCTCTTCTTATTATTGGTGTCCTTTAGTAGTAGTTTCTTTGCATTAATTCAACCATGAAGGCCTGATTCACGCAGTCTCCTCTGAACAGTTGATGTTGAGATATGTATGTTGCTTGAACTCTGTGAAGCATTTATTTGGCCTGCATTTTCTGAGGCTGGTAACTCTAATGAACTTATCCACTGGAGCACAGGTAACTTTGAGTCTTCCTTTCCTGTGGCGGTCTTCATGAGAGACAATTTTTGCAACTGCACTTGAAATTTTCCAGATTGACTGACCTTCATGTCTTAAAGTAATGATGGACTGTCATTTCTCTTTACTTATTTGAGCTGTTATTGCCATAATATGGATTCGGTCTTTCCCAGATATGGCTATCTTCCGTATACCACCCCTATCTTGTCACAACACAACTGATTGTCTCAAATACATTAAATAGGAAAGAAATTCCACAAATTAACTTTTAACCAGGCACACCTGTTAATTGAAATGCATTCCAGGTGACTACCTCATGAAACTGGTTGAGAGAATGCCAATAGTGTACAAAGCTGTCATCAAGGCAAACGGTGGCTACTTTGAAGAATCTCAAATCTAAATTATCTTTGAATTGGTTGAGCAGTTTTTTGGTTACAACATGATTCCATATGTGTTATTTCATAGTTTTTATGTCTTAACTATTCTACAATGTAGAAAATAGTAAAAAATAAAGAAAGCCCTTGAATGAGTATGTGTGTCCAAACTTTTTGACTGGTACTGTTAGTATGTATACACTACCGTTCAAAAGTTTGGGGTCACTTAGAAATGTCCTTTTTTTTTAAATAAAATAATTTTTTGTTGTTGTAAATGACTGTTGTAGCTGGAAATGGCTGATCTACATAGGCGTACAGAGGCCCATTATCAGCAACCACCACTCCTGTGTTCCAATGGCACGTTGTGTTAGCTAATCCATATTTACAATTTTAAAATGATAATTGATCATTAGAAAACCCTTTTGCAATTATGTTAGCACAGCTGAAAACTGTTGATCTGATTAAAGAAGCAATAATACTGGCCTTCTTTAGGTTAGTTGAGTATCTGGAGCATCAGCATTTGTGGGTTCGATTACAGGCTCAAAATGGCCACAAACAAAGGCATTTCTTCTGAAACTAGTCAGTCTATTCTTGTTTTGAGAAATGAAGGCTATGCCATGTGAGAAATTGCCAAGAAACTGAAGATATTGTACAAAACTGTGTTCTACTCCTCAGCTGGCAGCTTTATTAAATAGTACACGCAAAAACACCAGTCTCAACGTCGACAGTGAAGAGGCGACTTCGGGATGCTGGAGTTGCAAAGAAAAAGCCATATCTCACACTGGCCAATAAAAATAAAATATTAAGATGGGCAAAAGAACACAGACACTGGACAGAGGAACTATGCCTAGAAGGCAAGCATCCTGGAGTCGCCTCTTCACTGTTGACGTTGAGACTGGTGTTTTGTGGGTACTATTTACTGAAGCTGCCAGTTGAGGACTTGAGAGGCATCTGTTTCTCAAAAAAATTGAAACTTTCTTTTTAGATTATGTGTGTATTGCTTTGTATTGCTTGCTATTACTGCACTGTTGGAGCTACAAACATAAGCATTCCGCTGCGATACCATACATGTTGATTTGATTATATTTCAAATTTATTGTGTCTGATTTAAACTCGATGGGGAGACATCTCAGTTCATTATATTATGGTTAATGGCATTTCAGCCCCGTCAGTCCAGAACTAAAGTCAGTGCTGTGTCAGTATGATCAGGGCATGTGAGGTAATGTAGGGCAGCCACTCTGATGTCTGGCAGAGCAGGCCAGCAGCCTCATTAAAAGTGATCTGGGCAGGCACTAGGCACCTCCACTCTTTGGTAAGCGGTGGACAGCAGTGTCTGCTTCACGACTCGCATGCTTAGACAGAGCACCCCAGTTAGTCTGGGACCACTCTCCAAGAAGAATTTTAATTTGGGTCCATTTGCCTTGCTACAAATAGAGCTGTGTGGTGGGAAGTACATGCACCTGAGGGTGTTTTAAAGGGAGAGTCATTTGTCCTCTTTTGACTCTCTCTTCCCTCTCTTCATTAAACACCAAAACAAGACACTCTTTATGTCTCTGACTGGGAAATGGTTCCCCCAGGTAAAATAGACTGGACTGCAGTGTCGTCATCACCTAACTGAGATGAGAAGCCAATGGATTAACCACTTGGGAGCAATTTATGTCGAAATTGTCTCTAGGACATTATTTAATGTGGTTATAATTTAACTTTCTCATGGACACAAGTATCCATTTAGCAGCATTTGGAAATTGTAGGGGCCATTGCATTGTAGAGAAATGTATGAGCATACTGTTGTTCCCTTTTCCTTTTTTGGTTTCTTTGTTTGGTAGTTCAAGAAGTTTTCCCCTTGCCTTGTTAACTGTCCGAGAGCAGTTCATTGCCACAGTGTGATGACCAAGAGACAGTCACAGCTGAGTCGCTGTATGCTTGGCCAGCCCCCTGGCCCCAGCCTCACTCACTCACTGTGGAGACGGGAGGTCCCCAATGCATCACTGTCAATCTCAACCACTCAGCATGGCCAGCCATGCACACTGAGGGACACAACTCCCCTGCCTGTCTAAAAAGCCTTTCCATGTCACTCTGTCAAGCAGGCCAGGCTCTCTCTCACCACATTGGGTTAGATCCATTTCAGACTGTCCCATCCCACACATGGCCTCTGATGCAGTCTAGCTGCCACAGAAATGATCCTCAAGCAACTTGTCTTGGCTGCCAGGAATGGCCAGGAACCCTCTTGTTTTACTTGAGTTATACAATCTTATCATCAAACAGGATTAATTTAATTATCCACTAATTCAATAGGGTGCAATCATGGCTAAGAGAGCATGCAGTGCCAATGGGTGTTAAAACAGACCATGTTTATCCCCCCTTTATAGTATGTGGTGCCGGCTTGCTGCCTTGTCTCACTACCCTGTGGCCTGGATAGAAGGTCTCATTCAGGCTTTGGGACTGAGGGACTGGATTTGACATGGCTTTGTGGTTTGATAACAGCTGGGAATAGAGTTTGAGTTGCGTTAAGTCTTTGTCACCATGGGACCCAACATGAGAGTTTAGACATGCAATGCTAAATTGTTTCTGTTTTACTGCATGGTAGGCCCACATTATTTGAATCTATCGATCAATATTGACTAATAGCCTTGGCTTAATGTCTAATATAAAACGAGTCATGACCTTCCATAAAACAGTGCCCCAGCTCTGCGAAGAGGCGGTTCTTCTAGCTTGCAGTACCATGCTTGAGTTCAACATGTAGCATGTTAAGTGTCAAGCACCAGAGGAGGCCACGTTTATTCTTTAGTATCTTTAGTTTGTGGGTCTTATTCTCCTTATAACATCCCCCAAGGGACTTCAATTACAAATCTTTCACTGCTCTGTACATTTGCCGCAAACCATACTATTTTCTATAGTCCTCATTTTGACTCTGAACTCTTGCAACGTAGCTTGTCAAAAAGAGAGCTTCACAGCTCACCCATGGGGAGCCAGGCTCGGCCCTAAAGAGAAGAGATGAGATCAGATGACAGGCAGAAGATCCTCTGAAGTATCAGGGTAGCCAGCCTGGTCTCACAGACTAGACATAACATAGTAAACGTAAACCTTGTTCACTCAAATTAGTACTGTATCATATGTTACACTTGGTATGGTTACATGACACAGATGGTTAATTAAGGTAAAAAATAAAGTAGGGTGGGTGTTTAACAAAAACAAAAAAGTCTAACAACCCAAAGGTTGCGAGTTCAAATCTCATCATGGACAACATTAGCATTTTAGCTAATTAGCTACTTTTCAACTACTTACAACTTTGCAATTACTTAGCATGTTAGCTAACCCTTCCCCTAACCGTAACCCTTTTAGCTAACCCGTCCCTGAACCCTTTAACTTAATTCCTAATCTTAACCCTTACCTCAACCCTAACCCCTGGTCTAGCTAACGTTAGCCAGCTAGCTAGCATTAGCCACCTAGCCACTTAGCTAGAACTATATAGATAATTCGTAGATATCGTAGATATGAAACGTTTTGCAAATTCGTAACATATAGTATGTTTTCCAAATTCGTAACATATAATACAAAATGGGGGATGGACATCAACAAATTAATACATAACCATACGAAATGTAACATATCATACTAAATGGAGTGTCTCTGATTTTTGTACAGAATAATATGAAATGCTAATGGTGGACGTTGAAAAAAAGGTAAGCGAGGGCTTTGAAGACAGAAATGTATTTGATGACGAGGCTTAGATTAAGGCCACAGTCCTTGCCCTGATTAAATATTCAGCATTGCATCATCTTCTAGCCCCTCAACAGGTTTAGGGGAGAGCTAATTCTGACAAGTCACACTGTGATCACAACGCAGAATGCACACAGACTTGGGACCTCATGTCACCTTGATGATCTTATCATTCAATTACAGGACTGAGAAAAGTTAGAAATAGCAGACTGACAATTCATCTCATCTAAATGGAAAGTGGATCAATGTTTTTTTTCTGTCTATCTCTACAGTACCTCTATCTTTTCATACATCACTGTTCTCTTTATCTCTCCCTCTCCATCCCTCCTCAATATGTCGCCTGGTCTCTCTCTCTCTCTCTCTGCTTTAAGTGGAGTGTAACAGCTGCTGGAGGGTCACCGACGGGCCTTTGTCATTTTTAACATTCCCCTCATGCTCTACCTGTGCCCCAACTGCAGAGAGTGATCAACACCCCCTGAGATTGAAAGGTGAGAGCCCAGCTGCCCCGCACTATGACACAGGCCAATTTGTTATTGGACTGTTTATCCTTCCCATCTCTCTGTGCAGGCAAGCATTGACCCTTTCAATGGCAGGTCATTATTTCCGCAGCTTTGTATTTCTCTTCCTATTCAAAGCAGGGAAAACCATATTGTTCTCAGTCCGCCACCTTGTGATGTTTGAGCATATGGAGAAACAACAAAGAAAGTTGTTTTAAGACAGTCAGTGTGGTAAGTGTGGTGAAAGTCACTGAGGGTAAATTAGTTTTATCAGTTTGCGTATTTGCCTTCATAGTGTGGTTGAGCGTGTCTGCTTTCCCAGCCCAGCATGTGGTAACATGAGATGAGACTGCAGTGAGATTCTCCTGGGGGGTTGAACAGCAACTCATCCCAAAGCAATTTTCAGGTTCACCCTGTAGCAGAACCTGGTATTTAAACATTTGTGGTTTTTTAATTGACTGTTTATTCTTAACAGTTGGTGGTCTCCATTGCTTTATTGTTTAAAGAATCCTCCATGCTGGTTCCCACTGGAGGCTGAAATTGTGTAAGTAACCCCAATGGTGCCACCTTTTGGCATTACTGTCATGAAATTCAACATCAAAGTCTGCAGCTTTATGGAAAGTTCATAATCTACATTTTATATTTTTTCATGAATTAATTATGGGATTCCATTGACAATTTCTTGTTTACAGAGATCAGAGTCTGAAAAGAGTGGAAGTGGGGATTTGGGACCAGCTCCCAGATAGCAAGTAAGAATAACGCTGCAGACAGAGGGCCTCAGAGTAAGTCCTTTCTATGTACAGTTGAAGTCGGAAGTTTGCATACACCTTAGCCAAATACATTTAAAGTTATTCACAATTCCTGACATTTAATCCTGATAAAAAAAATCCCTGTCAGTTTAGGATCACCACTTTATTTTGAGAATGTGAAATAATGAATAATAGTAGAGAAAATTATTTATTTCAGCTTTTATTTAATTTATCACATTCCGAGTGGGTCAGAAGTTTACATACACTCAATTAGCTTTTGATAGCATTGCCTTTAAATTGTTTAACTTGGGTCAAACGTTTCGGGTAGCCTTCCATAAGCGTCCCACAATAAGTTGGGTGAATTTTGGTCCATTCCTCTGGACAGAGCTGGTATAACTGAGTCATGTTTGTAGTCCTCCTTGCTCGCACACGCTTTTTCAGTTCTGCCCACAAAATTTCTATGGGATTGAGGTCAGGGCTTTGTGATGGCCACTCCAATACCTTGACTTTGTTGTCCTTAAGCCATTTTGCCACAACTTTGGAAGTATGCTTGTGGTCATTGTCCATTTGGAAGACCCATTTGTGACCAAGCTTTAACTTCCTGACTGATGTCTTGAGATGAATGTTGCTTCAATATATCCCCATAATTTTCCTGCCTCATGATGCCATCTATTTTGTGAAGTGCACCAGTACTTCCTGCAGCAAAGCACCCCCACAACATGATGCTGCCACCCCATACTTCACGGTTGGGATGGTGTTCTTCAGCTTGCAAGCCTCCCCCTTCTTCCTTCAGTTATAATGATGTTCAATATGCAAAACCGTTCTATTTTTGTTTCATCAGATTAGAAAGACAAAAAGTACTATCTGTGTCTTCATGTGCAGTTGCAAACCATGTCTGGCTTTTTTATGGCGGTTTTGGAGCAGTGGCTTCTTCCTTGCTGAGCGGTCTTTCAGGTTATGTCGATATAAGACTCGTTTTACTGTGGATATAGATACACTTTTGTACCTGTTTCCTCCAGCATCTTCACAACGTCCTTTGCTGTTGTTTTTGGGATTGATTTGCACTTTTCGCACCAAAGTACGTTTATCTCTAGGAAACAGAACGCATCTCCTTCCTGAGCGGTATGACGGCTGCGTGGTCCCATGGTGTTTATTCTTGCGTACTATTGTGTGTACAGATGAACGTGGTGCCTTCAGGCGTTTGGTTCATCCTTGGGAGCAATTTCCATACTTGTGGTGGTCTACAATTTTTTTTCTGAGGTCTTTGCTGATTTCTTTTGATTTTCCCATGTTGTCAAACAAAGAGGCACTGAGTTTGAAGGTAGGCCTCGAAATACATCCACAGTTACACCTCCAATTGACTCAAATGATCATTAGCTTCTAGAGCTATGACATCATTTTCTGGAATTTTCCAGAGTCAACTTAGTGTATCGAAATTTCTGACCCACTGGATTTGTGATACAGTGAATTATAAGTGAAATAATCTGTCTGTAAACAATTGTGGGAAAAATTACTTGTGCCATGCACACTGTAGATGTCCTAACCGACTTGCCAAAACTATAGTTTGTTAACAACAAATTTGTGGAGTGGTTGAAAAATGTGTTTTAATTAATGACTCCAGATGTAAACTTCTGACTTCAACTGTGTTTAGCATGTTTATGCTTTTTTACTTACAGTGGGGCAAAAAAGTATTTAGTCAGCCACCAATTGTGCAAGTTCTCCCACTTAAAAAGATGAGAGAGGCCTGTAATTTTCATCATAGGTACACTTCAACTATGACAGACAAAATGAGAAAAGAAAATCCATAAAATCACATTGTAGGATTTTTTATGAATTTTTTTGCAAATTATGGTGGAAAATAAGTATTTGGTCACCTACAAACAAGCAAGATTTCTGGCTCTCACAGACCTGTAACTTCTTCTTTAAGAGGCTCCTCTGTCTTCCACTTGTTACCTGTATTAATGGCACCTGTTTGAACTTGTTATCAGTATAAAAGACACCTGTCCACAACCTCAAACAGTCACACTCCAAACTCCACTATGGCCAAGACCAAAGAGCTGTCAAAGGACACCAGAAACAAAATTGTAGACCTGCACCAGGCTGGGAAGACTAAATATGCAATAGGTAAGCAGCTTGGTTTGAAGAAATCAACTGTGGGAGCAATTATTAGGAAATGGAAGACATACAAGACCACTTACAATCTCCCTCGATCTGGGGCTCCACGCAAGATCTCACCCTGTGTGGTCAAAATGATCACAAGAACGGTGAGCAAAAATCCCAGAACCACACCTAGTGAATGACCTGCAGAGAGCTGGGACCAAAGTAACAAAGCCTACCATCAGTAACACACTACGCCACCAGGGACTCAAATCCTGCAGTGCCAGACGTGTCCCCCTGCTTAAGCCAGTACATGTCCAGGCCCGTCTGAAGTTTGCAAGAGAGCATTTGAATGATCCAGAAGAAGATTGGGAGAATGTCATATGGTCAGATGAAACCAAAATATTACTTTTTGGTAAAAACTAAACTCGTCGTGTTTGGAGGAAGCTACTCCTGCATTGTCTTGGCTGGGTTCTTAAGGTTCTTGTCCTGTTGGAAGGTGAACTTTCAACCCAATCTGAGGTCCTGAGCACTCTGGAACAAGTTTTCATCTCTCTGTACTTTGCTCCGTTCATCTTTCCCTCTATCCTGATTTGTCTCCCAGTCCCTGCAGCTGAAAACATCCCCACAGCATGATGCTGCCACCACCATGCTTCACCATAGGGATGGTGCCAGGTTTCCTCCAGACGTGATGCTTGGCATTCAGGCCAAAGAGTTCAATCTTGGTTTCATCAGACCAGAGAATCTTGGTTCTCATGGTCTGAGAGTCCTTTACGTACCTTTTGGCAAACTCCAAGCGGGCTGTCATGTGCCTTTTACTGAAAGGCACATGACAGCTCTACCATAAAGGTCTGATTGGTGGAGTGCTGCAGAGATGGTTGTCCTTCTGGAAGGTTCTCCCATCTGCACAGAGGAACTCTGGAGCTCTGTCAGAGTGACCATTGGGTTCTTGGTCACCTCCCTGACCAAGGCCCTTCTCCCCTAATTCCTCATTTTGTTTGGGTCAGCCAGCTCTAGGAAGAGTCTTGGTGATTCCAAACTTCTTCCATTTAAGAATGATGGAGGCCACTGTGTTGTTGGTACCCTTCCCCAGTTATATGCCTTGACATAATCCTGTCTCGGAGCTATACAGACAATTCCTTCGACCTCATGCCTTGGTTTTTTCTCTGACATGCACTGTCAACTGTAGGACCTTATATAGACAGGTGTGTGCCTTTCCAAATCATGTCCAATCAATTACATTTACCACAGGTGGACTCCAATCAAGTTGTGAAAAATTCTCAAGGATGATCATTGTAAACAGGATGCGCATGAGCTTAATTCTGAGTCTCATGGCAAAGGGTCTGAATACTTATGTAAATACGTTTTTAAAAAATAAGAAAAAAAGTTTTTAATACATTTGCAAAAACTCACTTTGTCAATATGGGGTATTTTGTGTATATTAATGGGAGGGGGGGGGGGGTCATTTAATCCACTTTAGAATCTCCACCCTGCTGATCCTCAACACTGGGGCCCCACAAGGGTGTGTTCTGAGCCCCCTCCTGTACTCCCTGTTCACCCACGACTGCGTGGCCATGCACGCCTCCAACTCAAACATCCAGTTTGCGGACGACACAACAGTGGTAGGCTTGATTACCAACAACGACGAGACGGCCTACAGGGAGGAGGTGAGGGCCCTCGGAGAGTGGTGTCAGGAAAATAACCTCACACTCAACGTCAACAAAACAAAGGAGATTATTGTGGACTTCAGGAAACAGCAGAGGGAGCACCCCCCTACCCACATCGATGGGACAGTAGTGGAGAGGGTAGTAAGTGTTAAGTTCCTCTGCGTACACATCACGGACAAACTGAATTGGTCCACTCGCACAGACAGCGTTGTGAAGAAGGCGCAGCAGCGCCTCTTCAACCTCAGGAGGCTGAAGAAATTTGGCTTGTCACCAAAAGCACTCACAAACTTCTACAGATGCACAATCGAGAGCATCATGTCGAGCTATATCACCGCCTGGTACGGCAACTGCTCCGCCCACAACCGTAAGCCTCTCCAGAGGGTAGTGAGGTCTGCACAACGCATCACCGGGGGCAAACTACCTGCCCTCCAGGACACCTACACCACCCGATGTCACAAGAAGGCCATAAAGATCATCAAGGACAACAACCACCCGAGCCACTACCTGTTCACCCAGCTATCATCCAGAAGCCGAGGTCAGTACAGGTGCATCAATGCAGGGACCGAGAGACTGAAAAACAGCTTCTATCTCAAGGCCATCAGGCTGTTAAACAGCCACCACTAACATTGAGTGACTGCTGCCAACACACTGACTCAACTCCAGCCACTTTAATAATGGAAATGGATGGAAATTGATGTAAAAATATATCACTAGCCACTTTAAACAATGCTACTTAATATAATGTTTACATACCCTACCCTCATCTCATATGTATACTGTACTCTGGTATCATCTATTGCATCTTTATGTAATACATGTATAACTAGCCACTTTAAACTATGCCACTTTGTTTACATACCCTACATTACTCATCTCATATGTATATACTGTACTCGATACCATCTACTGCATCTTGCCTCTGCCGTTCTGTACCATCACTCATTCATATATCTTTATGTACATATTCTTTATCCCTTTACACTTGTGTGTATAAGGTTGTAGATTTGGAATAGTTAGGTTAGATTACTCGTTGGTTGTTATTGCATTGTCGGAACTAGAAGCACAAGCATTTCGCTACACTCGCATTAACATCTGCTAACCATGTGTATGTGACAAATAAAATTTGATTTGATTTGATTTTAGAATAAGGCAGTATCCGTAACAAAATGTGGAAAAGTTAAATGGGTCTGAATACTTTCCAAATTCTTTGTATGTGTTTGGAACTGGTATCGTTGCTGTTTTGTACAGTACTTTGGTTTGTTAGTGTTGAAATGCTTACCAGTGCAAAGTAAGGCAATGTCTCTTGACATGACAACATCTGACAGTCACAAGGTTAGGTCCAAGAAACTGCCATATCGCTGTTACAAAGGACTGAAAGACATGCATTCTTATCTTACTGACCTGACTCAGTTTACCTGTGCATGAAGGGCATGCTGAACATTTCTGTCAAATCCTCTTGTATTTAGAATAATATTACCTCAGTCATAGTGCACTGCATAAATCTGACCATTATTAATGTAATCAGAATTAGCATTTCCCATTTATGATTCATGCAATATGCTCACAAAATATGTGATTTATATTTACAGTACACAAATATGTAAATGCACATGTTGTGAACCTGAAGGCCTGTAATTCTGCCTTTTTAATGTGTTTCTGAATGAATTGGACAGAACCAAGTACATCCCTGACAATGAGTGGGAAGATTTCATAGTTCACAGGGGAGAGTTGTGACCCTCAGACAAAAAATACCAAGATCTATCAAGAATCCTCACTAGTGATCCTAAGAAGAAGGGAAATTATTATAGATTGTCATGAGCTAGTGATGGTGGGAAAAGTCAATACAGTTACATATCACAATATTATTTAGGAAAATATTATATCCATAATTTGAATCCTAGATTTAGATTTTCTAGGTAGCGTTAACTAGCATTGGGTCGGCTGTACCTGCACTAAAACTCTGGTGTTTTTCTTCCTATAGCTTGTTCTCCATTTTCTTTTAAAATAGTAAGCCAACATAATTTCAGCACTTTTACTTCCATGACTCATCAAAATGAATTTTCTTATTCTCTTTCTTTTCTTTCTGCAGCATACATACATTGAGTGTACAGAACATTAGGAACTCCTTCCTAATATTGACTTGCACCCCCTTTTTCCCTCAAAACAGCCTCAATTCATCAGGGCATGGACTCTACAGGGATGCTGGCCATGTTGAATCCAATGCTTCCCAAAGTTTCGTCAAGTTGGCTGATGTCCTTTGGGTGGTGGACCATACTTGATGCACACTGGAAACTGTTGAGCGTGAAAAACCCAACAGATTTACCATTCTTTACACAAACCGGTGCGCCTGCCACCTACTACCATACCCTGTTCAAAGGCACTTTTGTCTTGCCCATTCACCTTATGAATGGCACACATTCACAATCCATGTCTCAATTTTCTCAAGGCTTAAACACCCTTCTTTAACCTGTCTTCTCCCCTTTATCTACACAATTGAAGTGTATTTAACAGGTGACATCAATAAGGGAGCATAGCTTTCACCTGGATTCACCTGATCAATCTAATATCATGGAAAGAGCAGATGTTCCTAAAGGTTTGTACATTTAAGTCAACAATATGGGCCGAACTTCAAGACAGAATAAAATTGCAGTATTGAATTGCAATACATATAGAATGGAGAGAATCATGAAAATACTAGCGTTATCATATCAGCACCTACGTGTCATGATAATATTGTATCTTGAGGTCCCTGGCAATTCTAATGAGAGCCATAGAAACCTGAAGCGTGCATGAACTTGCATTAATTCTGCTGCAGGTGTGCTCCAAGGGCCAGGCTCCCTGATGGAAGAGTGACACATCCCCCAAATTATAGTCCCTTGTTAATTGAGAGGCAGGCTCCCACACCTGAGCACGAGGAGGTGTCTCCTCCTAGTCATGGGTGTGTGGGTAATGCACATCACTGTCTGTGACACTATAGCAGGCCCCCACAGTGAACACCCTGTCCCTCTGCTGCTCTCAGTGACAGCAGAACCACAGCCATGGGTGTCTGTCTGACACATAGAATTAGAGAATTGTATTTTTTTTCTCATTCCCACCACCAGGCCCCTCTCCGCTTCCAGAAGCGTTGGCTCTATAATTTAGAGGGTCACTGTCATGAAAGCTGGCATCATGTCGAGTGTCATGCTTCAGACCCACGCACCTTTTTCCCCCACTTTAGTCCACAGTGTACTTGTGGACTTCTCGCATTATGTCTTCCAATCACCCCTGTCCTTCAGTTGGAAAGCCATATTTCTGAGAGAGATGGGGCTTTACAGACGCACTGGGTTGCACTGTCATGCCCCCGGCCTCCAAGGATGATGTCACATACAGATACAGGAAAAAGTAGTTCAACAGTGCTGAAGGCGAGCATTTTCTTTTCTTTGACGCAATCATTTAAAAACAAATCAGTTTAAAGCAGAGACACCATTAATTACATGCTTTACAGCACGGGTTTGACTACAGAAGACCCACAGGTTTTGGCCAACCAAAGTTTTTTGTAAAAAAAAAGATATACAGTGCATTTGGAAAGTATTCAGACCTGTTGACTTTTTCCACATTTTGTTACGCTACAGTCTTATTCTAAAATATACTTTTTTCCCTCATCAATCTACACATACAATACGCCACAATGACAAAGCAAAAAAATGCTTTTAGAAAAATATCACATTTACATGAATATTCAGACCCTTTACTCAGTACTTTATTGAAGCACCTTTGGCAGTGATTACAGACTCAAGTCTTTTTAGGTATGACACTACAATCCTGGCACACCTGTATTTGGGGAGTTTCTCTCATCTCTTCTCTGCAGATCCTCTCAAGCTCTGCCAGATTGGGTGGGTAGAGTCGCTGCACAGCTATTTTCAGGTCTCTCCAGAGATGATTGATCGGGTTCAAGTCCGGGCTCTGGTTGGGCCACTCAAGGAAATTCAGAGACTTGTCCTGAAGCCACTCCTGCGTAGTCTTTGCTGTGTGCTTAGGGTCGTTGTTCTGTTGGAAGTTGAACATTCGCCCCAGTCTGAGGTCCTGAGCACTCTGGAGCAGGTTTTCATCAAGGATCTCTCTGTACTTTACTCGGTTCATCTTTCCCTTGATCCTGAATAGTCTCCCAGTCACTGCCGCTGAAAAATATCCCCACAGCATGATGCTGCCACCACCATGCTTCACCATAGGGATGATGCCAGGTTTCCTCCAGATGTGACACTTGGCATTCAGGCCAAAGAGTTCAATCTTGGTTTCATCAGACCAGAGAATCTTGGTTCTCATGGTCTGAGAGTCCTTTCGGTGCCTTTTGGCACCAAGTGGGCAGTTATGTGCCTTTGCTGAGGAGTGGCTTCCATCTGGCCACTTTACCATAAAGGCCTGATTGGTGGAGTGCTGCAGAGATGGCTGTCTTTCTGGAAGGTTTTGCCATCTCCACAGAGGAACTCTGGAGCTATGTCAGAGTGACCATCTGTTTCTTGGTCAACTCCCTGACCAAGACCCTTCTTCCCTGATTGCTCAATTTGGTAGGGCAGCCAGTTCTAGGAAGAGTCTTGGTGGTTCCAAACTTCTTCCACTTAAGAATGATTGAGGCCACTGTGTTCTTGGGGACCTTCAATGTTGCAAAAGTTTTTTGGTACCCTTCCCCAGTTCTGTGCCTCGACATAATCCTGTCTTGGAGCTCTACAGACAATTCCGTTGACCTCATGGTTTGTTTTTTTCTCTGACATGCACTGTCAGCTGTGGGACCTTATATAGACAGGTGTGTGCCTTTCCAAATCATGTCCAATCAATTGAATTTACCACAGGTGGACTCCAATCAAACTGTAGAAATATCTCAAGGATGATCAATGGAAATAGGATTCACCTGAGCTCAACTTTGAGTCTCATAGCGAAGGGTCTGATTACTTTTGTAAATGAGATAACCATTTGCTAAAATATGCTGCAAATCGACCACAGCTAAGCCTAAAAAGAGATTGTATTTGAAAATAACAATCATTGTATTACACTGAGACACGATCACATGTGTCTCGTGGGAACAGATTGCATATATTAAACACATTTTTTGTTGAATTCCTGGTGAATTCCAAAATTAATTGAATAGATTTTTTCCTCATCACTCTACACACAATACCCCATAATGACAAAGCAAATTTTTTTTTAATACATTTTAGCAAATGTATATCTTAAGATGCAGCATACAAAGCATCTTAGAACTATGTTCCAGCCTCTCGACCACCTGATCTGACAACAAGCAGCCCGTGGCTGAATCTAGTTGCCTACACCAGCTTTACCCTATTCACAATGCTTGGAATTTTCCTATTGATGATACAAAAGATACAGTTACATAGACAGAAACAATTTAATTACAGGCTAGGTACGCTTTGTAACACAATACTTCTATACCTTTTCGGGCATGCACAATTTTAAGGATTTGCAAATAAGGTCAATTCACCTTACTAGCTATAATCCATATTTAATACAAGAAGGCTTATAGGAGGATCCTGATCTTTCAACAAAATAATCATATTATGTAAGCAATTTAAGAAAAGATGGCAAAACACCTATGTGATGTACCTCTGGCTTGTAATCCCACATCAAAGCTATATTTGTCTGATTGGTCCCGTAGGGTGTGTGGCATAATGTGTTCTCTCCCTCTCCACCGGAGTCTTCCATTATGCACTGCAACAACTGACATCACATCACCAGGGGACAGAGACAGCTGATGCAATCATGCTAATTCCTGATCTGGAGCCCAGGTGAGAGGATGCCTCAGCCTTGTGGCTGGTTATCACACCCAGAGAAATACACTGCGTGCCCTGTTATCAGCTACGCTCTAATAACTCTGAGACGTGCAGGTCTGGATAAAGAAGAAATACGCACTGTGGTATGTCGATGCTTTGGCTAAGATTTGACTTTTCATCCTATTCTTTCGATTTAAGGCTTTGCAGTATACATTCTGCAGTACTTTGTGTTTTACTTTTCCTATTTTATAAGTTGTGTCCAACAAAGTTCCACAACAGTTGATCTACACAGCTGCTCTTCAGTCTGTGAGGATAAAGAAGGTTTTCTGAAAATGTTGATCATGTAGGACCAAATATTGAGATCCTGCAGCTGAGCTCCTCCATTCATCTTTTTCATAAATCCAATTTTACCATTGTAAATGGGTCAGTGGTTAGCCCAATTGATTGGTCTCCAGAATACACATTTGGCTCTATTTCTTTGTTGGACCATCTTGGGGTTAATGGTTGGATTACCATAAGAAATCAAAAGATACGCGTAGCATATGATACAGTTCCAGTCAGACGGTTCTTTTCAGTTAAATTCATGCAGCTTTCTCAGATGATCAGGCTGATCCATGCCTAACCCTTAATCACAGCAGGGAAAAAGGCTGTTTTCTCAACCTAAACCCAGCTGCCCTCTCCTCTCATCTAAATGCAATCAACCAGCTGCAGCCAAAGGCCAGATCCTTACCATGCATTAGCCCAGCAGTGTGTGCTCTCATGTCCTGCTGCTGTGAGCACATTCGTACATGAGTGACCATGAGTGGCTTTAGGTTTTTGAAGTGATTCCCATGCAAATTTGACTATCTGAGGGATACACCATGTATGCACTCATGTCAACTCTTCCATGTATTGTTTCCGGGCTTTATAGTACTAGTGCAGAGTCTGAAGGGTTTGTGAACATGAAAGGATATCAGAGATTCTGCCATCTAGAAGAGGGGTAGGCCTAAAGAAAAGGATGCTTAAACATTAACAAGTTAATGGAATGAATTGCAATCCATTTTCACCAGAACCAAATTATGCGTCATGAGTAAACCATCATTAGAATGCGTTGACAAATTTGAACAATTGTACATTTGCAAAACAACATTTTTGGGTAAATTAGCTTTCAACAAACAACAATAATTATTTTATTTCCCATTATTCTACGGGCTCCTCCTGCAACCTAATTATCTTTTGTTGAATTAATCTAAAACAGCACGAGTGTCCTTGACACCACTGACATGATATGATTGCTGGCCTCTTTAATGCCGTTCTCATTTTGAAACATCAGCGTACAGTGCCTTCAGAAAGTATTAACACCCATTTTTTTTGTGTTACAAAGTGGAATTAAAATGGATTTAATTGTCATTTTTTTTGTCAATGATCTACACAAAATAATCTGTAATGTCAAAGTGGAAGAAAAATGTTAACGTTTGTAAAAAAAAAAAATTGTGACAATTAAACACAAATATATCTGCATTTCATTATTTAATCCCCTGAGTCAATACATGTTAGACTCATCTTTAGCAGTGATTACAGCTGTGAGTCTTTTCGGGTAAATCTCTAAGAGCTTTTCACACCTGGATTGTGCAACATTTGCCAATGTATTATTTTCAAAATTCTTTACGCTCTGTAAAATTGGTTGTTGGTCATTGCTACACAACCATTTTCAGGTCTTCCCATAGATTTTCAAGCAGGTTTACAGTAAGTCAAAACTGTAACTCGGGCACTGGAACATTCACTGACTTCTTGGTAAGCAATTCCAGTGTAGATTTGGCCTTGCATTTAGGTTATTGTCCCCCTAAAAGGTGATATCATCTCTCAGTGTCTGGTGGAAAGCAGACTGAACCCGGTTTTCCTCTAGGATTTTGCCTGTTCTTAGCTCCATTCAGTTTCTTTTTATTCCTGAAAACCTCCCCAGTTCTTAACAATTACAACCATTCCCATAGCATGATGTAGCCACCACTATGCTTGAAATATGTAGAGTGGTACTCAGTAATGTGGTGTATTTAATTTGACCCGAACATAACACTTTGTAATCAGGACAAAAAGTAAATGGCTTTGACACATTTTTTGCAGTATTACTTTAGTGCCTAGTTCAAGCAGGAAGCATGTTTTGGAATATTTTATTCGGTGTATGCTTCCTTCTTTTCACTCTGTCAATTAGGTTGGTATTGTGGAGTAACAACAATGTTGTTGATCCATTCTCAGTTTTCTCCTATCACAGACATTAAACTCGGTGACTGTTTTAAAGTCACCATTGGCCTCATAGTGAAATCCTTGAGCGGTTTCCTTCCTCTCCGGCAACTGAGTTAAAAAAGGACGCCTGTGTCTTTGTAGTGACTGGGTGTATTGATACACCATCCAAAGTGTAATTAATAACTTCACCATGCTCAAAGTGATATTCAATGTCTGCTTTTTTATATTTTGACCCATCTACTAATAGGTACCCTTCTTTGTGAGGCATTGGAAAACCTCCTTGGTCTTTATGGTTGAAATGTTTGAAATTTACTGCTCGACTGAGAGACCTTAGAGGTAATCGTGTGTGTGGGTACGGCGATGAGGTAGTCATTAAATAATCATGTTAAACACTATTACAGAGTGAGTCCATTTAGCTTAAGTGAATTGTTAAGAAAATATTTTCTCCTGACTGATTTAGGCTTGCCATCACAAACGGGTTGAATGCTTTTTGACTTAAAAACCTCTTTGGGAAAGGCGTGCCACTAGCGGGACACCTCGACAACATCCAGTGAAATTGCAGAGCGCGAAATTCAAACTACAGTATTATAAATACTTAACTTTCATTAAATCACAAGTGTAATACATCAAAATAAAGCTTAACGTCTTGTTAATCCAGCCGCTGTGTCAGATTTCAATAAGGCTTTATGGCAAAAGCACACCATGAGATTATCTGAGGACAGCGCCCCGCATACAAAACCATGAAAAACATATTTCAACCAGGCAGGTGCGACACGAAAGTCAGAAATAGCGATATAACAAATGCCTTACCTTTGATGATCTTTTTCTATTGGCACTCCAAAAGGTCCCAGTTACATCACAAATTTCCTTTTGTTCGATAATGTCCTTTTTTATATCCATAAAAACTCAGTTTAGCTGGCGCTCTTCAGTCAATAATCCACCCAGTTTCCCTCCATCAAAATGCATACAAAATTAATCCCAAACGTTGCTAATAAACTTTTCCAAACAAGTCAAACAACATTTATAATCAAACCTTAGGTACCCTAATACGTAAATAAACAATCAAATTTACGACAGAGAATCGTTATTGTCTTTACCGGAGAAAAATACCAAAGAACGCGCTCTCTTCCACGCGCTTGGAAACACTACAGCCAAAATGCGAGCCACCTAGAAAAACTACAATTTCTGGCAAATTTTTCCAAAAACCAGCCTGAAACTCTTTCTAAAGACTATTGACATCTAGTGGAAGCCCTAGGAACTGCAATCTGGAAGGACTTCGCCTTATAATAAAATAAAACAGACAGCCATTGAAAATAGTGGTGGGCTGAATTTGTTTCACTTGCCATATTAGTTATGTTATACTCACATACATAATTTTAACAGTTTTAGAAACGTTAGAGCGATTTCTATCCAAATCTACCAATTGTATGCCAATCCTAGTTTCCGGGCCTGAGTAACAGGCAGTTTACTTTGGGCACGCTTTTCATCCGGACGTGAAAATACTGCCCCCTATCCCAAAGACATTTAAGCTTTTCATTTTTAAATAATTTGTAAACATTTTGAAAAACATAATTCCACTTTGATATTATGGGGTATTGTATGTTTCCAGTGACAAAATATCTCAATTTAAAATGTAAAAAATTCATGCTGTAACACAAGAAAATGTGGAAAAACTCAGTGTGAATACTTTCTGAAGGGTCTGTACATGGTAAAACAACGTTGGTATTGGCTTAAGTGGACCACCTCCTATGTAATTTGCATTGACAATATGACACTACTGGTCTTTGTTTTGTAGCATGACATGTTATTGTACATAATCAGATAACCAAAGTACTTCCATCATTCAATTGCTTCTACTGTTTCAATGTTATTTCTAGTATGTGCGATTCACAGTATAGATATACTGCTTGCTCCTATCTCCTGAAACGATGGCCCTTGTGAGCTGCTCTTATCTGCAGAGAGTGACCGCAGGCTTAGCTCTTTAACCTTGATGGATTATTCAGGATCAACAGGATCAATTCGAATGCCTGCCACTAGGAATGGCAAACAAAGGCTTCAGATAAGACAGTCCTGACATGTAGGTCAGGATACCTTTCCTTTCAGCAATATCTACTTTCTGTGGATCCACCCATTTGAAGAGGAAAAAGATTGATATCCTTAAGTCTTCATCCCTACTCCTTTCGACTACTCTATTCCCAAATGCAACACGCGTTTATAAAATGGGTTGCTTCTCTCCATCTTGCTGTGAGGTATGTTTCCTCAGACAGAGGAGCTAATGCAGACATTTCTCACAAATCAATGGTGGATTCAAGTCTATTTAAAGGATGTGAGAAGTCTGCGGAGAGCTGAACAACCAGAAGCCATCTGACCAAAATAAACCTGTGTTGAATCTCGGAGGGTGAAGAGCTGGAAAAGGAAAGTAGGGTATGTGGCCCTTCTATTCACTCTCTCGTCTACAGGAGAGGAGAGGAGGAGCAGCACTGTGTCTGTTCACAATTCAAATAGAGCTGTTGGATATCAGTGGACAGACACACCAGGCCTGAGAGGAGGGAGACAGACCCTGACGTGACGTCTGGGAGACAGCCAGCCAAGGTGACACTACAGGAGAGGGATGGGAGACGCCTGTCAGTGGTGCAATTGACTAATAATAGGAAGCCCCGCCGATAGAAAGGATTGTGACATGTCAATAGAGAGGGGATAGAAAAGGCCCAGAAAATAATCACGATTATTGTTACCCTTTTGATGGGTGGAGTGATGGGGTCTAGAGCTCACACGTCACACTAGTCCAAATGATATGTTTCCGATGTGTAGCAAACAGACCGTTCTCTAGCCGTCACTGTTTGTTTTGAAGCTGTCAATTTGTGCGTTTCAGTGATGAATGCGTGCAAGTGTCTGTATGGGAAATGTTCTGCTTTCTCACTTTTCTCTATTTCAATGTTTGTCCTCTTGTCACCTCAGTTTGGTGACTATGCTGCTCCGTTTCACTACACCTTGTACTCTGGTATGAATAAGAGGCCATTATTTCAGGGTTGGTTAGTGAGTCATTGTGAATACTAGTGGCGTCATAAGCACTGTGGTAATGAAAGTGTAAAGGTGACTTCTTCCACTCAATTTGTACAGAGCAGTCTGCCCATTGCTGAAAATATGTCAACATGTCAATAAACTTCATGAAGCGTCTCCTGTCCAGACTGAAGGAGAAAGAAATGAGGTTCAGGTTTAGGTGATTCAGAGCCGGTGTACGTCAGGTAAATGAAGATAAAGAGGATAGGAGAGCTCAGACTCAACAGGTTGTGGGAGCTTTGTCTGTGAAGTCTATATTAAATACTTTGAGGGCTTTGATGGTTGCCATGTCAACCAGCCAAAGGAAATCCATACATGATCTTTCTAAATGTTAGCAATAACAGCATTTGAAAAGCAACCAAAATAAGTCAGCCAACTCTAGCTGTACATTTTCTGTTGTATATTTCACTTGTTAATAAGGGATATTTGTTTGAGATTGAGGTCTCATTTATGTAGTCACTGAAGCCGTGGGTGAGCGAAGTATAGGAGAGGTGATGTTATACTTCTCAAGTGTTTTTACTGATGTTATACTTCATTTTGAAATGAAATGCTGACTTTGGCTGTGTGCAATCGTTGGTGTGTATTCCTGGAGCCAAGGAAAGCCTGGCTTCCCCAAATATTTAGCCAACAAAATGTTTTAAAGGATAAAATAATGTCTTTCATCTCTCTCTGTGTTTTCAAATGTTTTCATCAATTTACAAGTAGCTGAATCTCACCGGAGCAATCATCAGAGCGAGGGAAACAGCGCCCCTCTTTGTCAGTATGTGTAGCTCAGGGGTGTCCAACGCTGTTCCTGGAGAGCTACATTCCTGTTTGTTTTAGCTCCAATCCCTGTTGTAACTAACCTGGTTCAGTTTATCAACCAGCTAATTATTAGAATTGGGTGTGCTAGATTAGGGTTGGAGTGAAAACCTACAGGATGGTGGCTCTCCAGGAACAGGTGAGAGAGCCCTGGTGTAGCCCATGTATCGGATGCTGTCTGGACCAAAAGAGTATAACATGTTTCCACCGTAGCATTTGATTGATTGTTGCCAGCAAGCATTTGGCCTCCCTTGATAAAAACAATTCTAAAAGAATTAGCCAAACAGCATTGAGTGGGCTCAACTGTGGGTTGTCCTAGTGCACCAAGGGAGGCCAGTTTGGATTTGGCTTCAGACCAATCAAATCTTAAGCGAAGCGTCATTTTCATAAAAACGTGTCTGTTCCTGGTCTGCTTGAGTTGATGTCTCGCAGTGGACTTGTGGTTATGACTTATTCATTCTCTGTACAGGTCAATAATTATGACGGCGATTCTGATCTAACCATAAATGAATATGTTGTGCCACTGGCCTGAGATGATTGAAGTTCAATATGTAGCCTAGTAGGCTCACGTTAACTAGCTAACAAACTCAGCTGGTTCTGTGGTTCATTGTTGCCAATGTGAGGAAGTTAAGCTAGCAAGCGTTTTAGCTAGGTAGCCTAAGACAACAAAAACTAAAAGTGTACTGAATGACAGAGCCATTTTGCCAACATGAAAGAGAGGAGGATGGCATTAGCGGATCAAAAAGTTTACAAAAAAAAAAGTGTTTTCCCTTGTGCGCACACTCACAAGTACACACACACAGACAGTATTTAACTAAGCATATATAGGCTTGTTGATTTGATGATATTTAAATGTTTCTCAAGTTGAAATGGTGCTGGAATAGAGGAGACAGTGCTCATGTTGTCTTTGTGCTGACTTTCTGTAACTCTGTGGTTCTAAATCAGCAGTTTAGTAAACTGTCGATAGCATTAACTTTTTTTATTGAATATTAAAACATGCAATCTACTTGCAGTGAAGCCGCTCAACATTTACATTACATTCAGTCATCTAACAGACCCTCATCCAGAGCAACCCACATAAGCAACCAGGGTCAACCTGACAGATCTCCCACGAGGTCAAAAACGGGGACCCGAACCAGCGACCTATCAGCCACCGGCCCAAGCTCCCAACCGGCAGGCCACCAGCCTTCCAAGACCCCTCCCCACAGTTCCCCGAAAGCTGCCACTCAAGCATCCGAGACCCCCCCCTCCAAAGTCCCCCACCCCATGCCCTCATCCCCCAGTGTACCAACAACCACCAAAAGAGAGAAAGACAAAGGAAAACAACAATACAAAAAACAAAAGACATCAAGGACAATAAAAAACATTACAGGCCAACTGAATACATTTGAGTGCATGTTTGGCAATATTTACTGTACATATGTGTGTGTGTGTCCCTGAATGTGCACGTGTGTGCGTTTGAATGAGAGTGTGTGTATGTGCATTTGTACATGCGTACAAACACTTGCAAGGCATCAGCCTAAGCCTCAGGCAAACAAGCATCAGATGCAACAACGTTGCCCCTCTGTGTCATTCAAACTTACGGTTTGTTTTGTTTTGACTTTATTTTTTTTACTTTGACCGTCATTCTGTCCCCCGCCCAGCAACTCCACTCCCACGTGTCTCCAATTCCACATCCCAACCCTCAGCTTCCCTCAGCTCATCCCACCCATCTCTGCTGGCCAGCCTCTTTGGATTTCTACGCACCATGTATCTTTCAACTATGCTGTTATGTTTAACATACAATTTGAATATATCTAATAGAATCCCTAGATTGTGAGTTGAAGATAAATACTTTTTCTAAAAGTATTAGTATATTAGTAATTGACTGACCATTTCTCTCCAGATCTCCCAACAATGCTATTTCTAGGGTCAATTTTAGATTCATGTTTTGCATTTTCAGCAATTCCTGAATCTTAGACCAGAAACATGCTACCTGAGGGCAATACCAAAACAAATGGTCTATAGATTCTGCATCCTCACAACAAAATCTGAAGAGCTGCGATGATTGCATGCCCCAAATATTCAACATTTAGTCTTGAATCTTATATATCAACTCATACACCATGTACCATGGAATCGGTACATACAAAATCTCTTCCCAGCTAATTTGCAATCTGTATGTGGTCCTCAAATGAAACTGGTATAATTTCCTATTTATGCTATTTTTATTCCTCCGCAAGATTTTATCCTTTATATTGGGCAGACAGACCAGTTCCCTACCTCCTCCCACTGCCACCTGCCTCCTCCATTTTCGGGGGTAATGCTGTAATTAATTGGTTGTAATCTTGGATTGAGCAGACCTTCAAATACAATTCTGATATCTCCATGAAATACATAACATGTATTCCAATATACATTATCATTTAAAAACAAAGTACCCTTTTCATACATCTTTTCCATAAATACAGGTATTTTATTATCCAGCACATTTGAGTTCATCCATGATATTTGTTGTAATATTTGTTCTATCTTTTCAGGGGAATGAACCAGCTTCTGCCATGCTAGATTGAAAAAGAGAGATACTTTGAAAAGGTTTCATTTTCAATTAATCGAAAATGAGACATGGCAATCTGCACAAAGGCAAAAAGGCCACAATGGATGAGCTTTTCTTAGTAATCTACTTGAAAACCATTTAGGGTTCAAGTAAAACTTGTGTATAAGTGAAGCTTTTATAGAGAGTTTTAGTGCATTTATATATATAATATCAACCCACCCAGTTCATATTCATTATATAGATTGGCAGGCTTTATCTTGTCTGGTTTAGTATCCAAGATAATTATAACATATTTTTATATATATATATTATAACCTTTATTTAACGAGGCAAGTCAGTTAAAAACACGTTCTTATTTACATAGACGGCCTACACCGGCCAAGCTCGGACCACGCTGGGCCAATTGTGCGCCGCCCTATGTGACACACTATCACGGTCGGTTGAGATACAGCCTGGATTCGTACCAGGGTGTCTGTAGTGACACCTCTAGCATTGAGACGCAGTGCCTTAGACCGCTGCCCCACTCAGGAGCAACATTTGTTTGCTCATATGGTTTGAAAAAGGAATCAACAGGAGTAGGCAGTGCCATAAGTAAGTGAGTAGACTGAGATATGACTAAGGGGTTAATCAAGGCAATTTTTCCATAAATAGACAGGTATTTGCCTCTCCATGGTTGTAGGATCTTGTCTATTTTTACTAGTTTTCTATTGAAATTCTTTGTGGAGAGCTCATATATATATTTTGTGATATGAATACCAAGTATGCCTACTTCACCGTCAGCCCATTTTATAGGTAAACTGCAGGGTAATGTAAAAGTTATATTTTTTAAAGATCCAATAGATAATATTGTATACTTATCATAATTAGGTTTTAGTCCAGAGAGTTCAGAAAAGTTACCTAGATCTTCAATGAGACACTGCAGGGATCTAGCTTGCGGACTTAATATAAAACTTGAGTCGCCAGCAAACATGGACACCTTTGTTTTTAAGCCTTGGATTTCTAATCCTCTAAGGGCAGCATTCCTGAGTCGCCTCTTCACTGCTGACGTTGAGACTGGTGTTTTGCGGGTGCTATTTAATGAAGCTGCCAGTTGAGGACTTGTGAGGCGTCTGTTTCTCAAACTAGACACTCTAATGTACTTGTCCTCTTGCCCAGTTGTGCACCGGGGCCTCACACTCCTCTTCCTATTCTGGTTAGCGGCAGTTTGCGCTGTTCTGTGAAGGGAGTAGTGCACAGCGTTGTACGAGATCTTCAGTTTCTTGGCAATTTCTCGCATGGAATAGCCTTCATTTCTCAGAACAATAATAGACTGAAGAGTTTCAGAAGAAAGTTTTGTTTCTGTCCATTTTGAGCCTGTAATCGAACCCACAAATGCTGATGCTCCAGATTCTCAACTATTCTAAAGAAGACCAGTTTTATTGCTTCTCTAAGTAGGACAACAGTTTTCAGCAGTGCTAACATAATCGCAAAAGGGTTTTCTAATGAACAATTAGCCATTTCAAATTATACAATTAGATTAGCTAACACAATGTACCATTGGAACACAAGAGTGATGGTTGTTGTAGATATTCTGACGTTTCCAGCTACAATAGTCATTTACAACATTAACAATGTCTACAATGTATTTCTGATCGATTCGAGGTTATTTTAATAGACAAAAAAATGTGCTTATCTTTCAATAACAAGGACATTTCTAAGTGTCCCCCAAACCTTTGAACGATAGTGTATATTGAACCGGAAAAATTCAGTTATAAACTCTTCTGTCTTAGTAAAAAAAAAATGTCCTCCGGTAGACTTTGATTCAATTTCCAAAATCCCCCTCCATGTGGAAATTCTGTAAGAGTTACAGTATGTGAAGGCCAATTAGATGATGATCCGATCGCTTTCTGTCTCCTATCAATACTTTTTTTAACCTTTGATGCAAGAGAGAAAGAGACAAAGAAGCAATCAAGCTAGTCTCCTCCATGTATATCTCACTAGGTCAGTTTTTTTTTAGTATATTCACTATTTATAATGTGTCCATAATATTTGTGATTTTCTTCAGGGCGCGTTGATGATAGTTTGTGGAGTGATTTCCTTTGCGGTCCATTGAGGTACTTTACACCGTGTTATAGTCTCCCACCATAATGATTTGATCATTTGTTGCCTGTAAGTTCAATAAATTGGTATAAATATTTTCTAAGAAGTATGGATCATCCTGATTTCGACCATATACATTAATGAGCCAAATCTGTTTTTGATTCACTTTCATATTCAAAAGGATCCACCTTCCTTGTGAATCATTCCTGACTATTTGCACATTCAGATCAAAATGTTTGTACATTAATATCATCACACCTTCTGAGTACCTTTGCCCATGACAGAAAATAATTCAATTCCCTTTTCCACGCAACTTCATCTAAGGATGTAGAGTGAGCTTCCTGTAAACAGTATATGTTATATTCATTTTCTTTTAGCCAAGTAAAGACTGATCTTCTTTTTTTACAATATGCTAAACAGTTACAATTATAACTTATTTCACCCCTTACCATAACTAGATACTATTCTAAGTCGAAAACATTAGCTTGCTTGACCATGATTTAGGTGATAGAACTGTTCACCAACAGATGTTGCTCTCTGGTTTTCTGATGAAACAAACGTATGTCTTGTTGAATTTATTTTGCCATTATGTGACTGTTGTCTTTTTGTTGTCGTGGCCTTAGTGTACAGCTGAAGTCGGAAGTTTACATACACTCAATTAGTATTTGGTAGCATTGCCTTTAAATTGTTTAACTTGGGTCAAACTTTTCGGGTAGCCTTCCACAAGCTTCCCACAATAAGTTGGGTGTATTTTGGCCCATTCCTCCTGACACAGCTGATGGAACTGAGTCAGGTTTGTAGGCCTCCTTGCTCTCACACGCTTTTTCAGTTCTGCCCACACATTTTATATAGGATTGGGGTCAGGGCTTTGTGATGGCCACTCCAATACCTTGACTTTTTTGTCCTTAAGCCATTTTGCCACAACATTGGAAGTATGCTTGGGGTCATTGTCCATTTGGAAAACCCATTTGCAACAAAGCTTTAACTTCCTGACTGATGTCTTGAGATGTTGCTTCAATATATCCACATAATTGTCCTGCCTTATGATGCCATATATTTTGTGAAGTGCACCAGTCACTCCTGCAGCAAAGCACCCCCACAACATGATGCTGCCACCCCGTACTTCACGGTTGGGATGGTGTTCTTCAGCTTGCAAGCCTCCCCCTTCTTCCTCCAAACATAATGATGGCCATTATGGCCAAACAGTTCTATTTCTGTTTCATCAGACCAGAGGACATTTTTACAAAAAGTACGATAGTTGCAAACCATGTCTGGCTTTTTTATGGCGGTTTTGGAGCAGTGGCTTCTTCCTTTCAGGTTATGTTGATACAGGACTCGGTTTACTATGGTTATAGATACTTTTGTACCTCTTTCCTCGAGCATCTTCACAGGGTCCTTTGCTGTTGTTCTGGGATTGATTTGCACTTTTCGCACCAAAGTACGTTCATCTCTAGGAGACTCCTTCCTGAGCGCTATGATGGCTGCGTGGTCCCATGGTGTTTATACTTGCGTACTATTGTTTGTACAGATGAACGTGGTACCTTCAGACGTTTGAAAATTGCTACCAAGAATGAACCAAACTTGTGGAGGTCTAACATGTTTTTTTCTGAGGTCTTGGCTGATTTAAAAAAAAAATCCCATGATGTCAAGCAAAGAGGCACTGAGTTTGAAGGTAGGCCTTGAAATACATCCACAGGTACACCTCCAATTGACTCAAATGATGTCAATTAGCCTATCAGAAGCTTCTAAATCCATGACATCATTTTCTGGAATATTCCAAGCTGTTTTAATGGCACAGTCAACTTAGTGTATCTAAAATTCTGACCCGCTGGAATTGTTATACAGTGAATTATAAGTCAAATAATCTGTCTGTAAACAATTGTTGGAAAAATTACTTGTGTCATGCACAAAGTAGATGTCCTAACCGACTTGCCAAAATTACATATAGTTTGTTAACAAGAAATTTGTGGTGTGGTTGAAAAATCAGTTTTTATGACTCCAACCTAAGTGTATGTAAACTTCCGACTTCAGCTGTATATCACGGTGTTGTATGAACAAATGTGTTATAGAGCAACCAATGTAATTATGACAACATAGGTTGTAATATGTATTTTTTCTGGCTTGGCTTGGCTTCCTCAATGATTTTACCCACGTACCGCTACTGTGTGCAATGGAAGCTGAGTAGTCATTCAGAGGGATACCACAAGGAACCTATTTCAGAGACACACAATCCTAATTAAAATACTTAGTTTTCTTCTCATGGATGCTAGACGAAGGACACTATTAGGACGACCAGGCAGAAAACACTGCTAATATGTGTGTTATGGAGCATTAGCAGGTTGTAAACAGGATGGACTGGAACCACATGCAATTAAATGAAATACAGTATGTTTATGAAAATTACCAAATTAAAGGTTGAACAGATTAAAGACAGACCATTTGGAGGGGTTGCCTTTCTTGCCAATGTTTGTGTGATACAACAATTTCAAAACAAATCCACTTTAAAAACGATTGAGGAAATGGAAATGTCTGACAACGTATTTCTTTACACAAAGATTTGTGCGTCACCACTAGGGTTGCACAATTCCAGGAACTTTCAATAAATTCCCTGGTTTTCCAGAAATCCTGGTTGGAGGGTTCCGGAATACTTAACTTATTCCATCCTGATTCCGGGTGTCCTCCATCTGGGATTTTGGGAAAACCAGGTAATTTATTAATAGTTTACAGAATTTAGCAACCCTAGTCACGACCATGTTCCCATTTCTTTGATACTCAACATTACCCAACGAGAGCCCCCTGGATATTGAAATTGCACATCATTGGATATGATACTTAACCTGAAAGGTTTGGTGCATACACAGCTGTTAACCAATCTGTTCATAAATGGATAGGATAATGCAATGAAAATGTAATGCCATGTTTTCCACTGCTTCATTGTTGAAGATTGGATCCAATTTAATGGGGTTGAGTGTATGGCATAACATCAATTTACCACCATTCAGCTTGAGTGCAAACCTGATAATTGGCCTCAGCTTTTAGCAGAATGTTTTAATAAGCACAGTTTTGCATCACACTGGATTGGATTTAATTAGCGCAGCCTTGCGCTCCCATCTGCCATTTCCTGTGTCTCAATTTAGCTCAGTACTCCTGACAAACAATACACAACACTGACATCGCTTGAACTTTGGGATTTCAAAAATGTCAGAAATGCCAAGCAGGTAAAATATACAGGAATATAATGAATCCAAACCTTGTGAATCTGTGTTTACTGAAACATTGTCTTTAAACAGTGGAAATATATATTTGATTAACCAATAAATAATCAGGACAAAGAGGCTATTAAAGTGGTTCAGGCTGTTATTCTGTACTTAGAAAAAACAATGACGACACCACCATTAAGAATGTGTGTGTGTGTCTACAAAAAAATCACAGATGAAAAAGTTAAGAAAAAAACATGTTTTTTTTCTCTTTAGTTAATTTTCTTGGTTGTTGATGTATTGGGGGGTTCTTGGGGGTGGGGAATATGTATTTTTTTCATTGTATTTTTATTTATATTTTCTTCTTGGCAGGGGAACTGTGGGAGGGGTCTCGGATGGTTGAGGGACAGCTATTGGGGAACTATGGGGGGATCTTAGAGGGTTCGGGTTCACGTTTTTTGGCCTGATGGGAGATCTGTCAATGTGCCCTTGAGCAGGGCATTGACCCTGGATGCTTCTGTAGTGTCGCTCTGAATGAGTGTCTGTTGGATGACTGATGGGGTGTAGTTGTTGAGCGACTACAATGCAAGTATATTGTATGTTTCAGATATTCAATAAAAATATATATTTTATATAAAAAATAAACATGGTTTTCTGAAATTATTTAAATATATATACAGTATATATTGTACCAGTCAGAATTTTGGACACCTACTCATTCAAGGGTTTTTATTTATTTTTACTATTTTCTACATGGTATAATAATAGTTAAGACATCAAAACTATGAAATAACACATATGGAAACATGTAGTAAAAAAACAAAGTGCTAAATAAATCAAAATAGATTTTATATTTGATATTCTTCAAAGTAGCCACCGTTTGCCTTGATGACAGCTTTGCATGCTCTTGGCATTCTCTCAACCAGCTTCATGAGGTATTCACCTGGAATGCTTTTCAATTAACAGGTGTGCCTTGTTAATTTGTGGAATTTCTTTCCGTCTTAATTAATGCATTTGAGCCAATCAGTCAAATAAGCAAAGAGAAACAACAGTCCATCATTACTTTAAGACATGAAGGTCAGTCAATGCGGAAAAAATAAAGAACTTTCAAAGTTTCTTCAAGTGCAGTTGCAAAAACCATCAAGCGCTATGATGAAATTGGCTCTCATGAGGACCGCCAAAGGAAAGGAAGACCCAGAGTTATCGCTGCTGCAAAGGATAAGTTCATTAGAGTTACCCGCCTCAGAAATTGCAGCCCAAATAAATGCAAGTAACACACACATCTCAATATCAACTGTTCAGAGGAGACTGTGTGAATCAGGCCTTCATGGTTGAATTGCCGCAAATAAACTACTACTAAAGGACACCAGTAATAATAAGAGAACGCTTTGGGCTAGGAAACACGAGCAATGGACATTAGACCAGTGGAAATCTGTAATTTGGTCTGATGAGTCCAAATTTGAGATTTTTGGTTCCTAAGCCCTGTGTCTTTGTGAGACGCAGAGTAGGTACATGGATGATCTCCGCATGTATGGTTCCCACCGTGACTCATGGTGGGGGAGGTGTGGGGGTGCTTTGCTGGTGACACTGTCAGTGACTTATTTAGAATTCAAGGCACACTTAACCAGCATGGCTAGCACAGCATTCTGCAACGATACGCCATTCCATCTGGATGGCGCTTAGTGGGCTATCATTTGTTTTTCAAAAGGACAATGACCCAAAACACACCTCCAGGCTGTGTAAGGGCTATTTGACCAAGATGGAGAGTGATTAAATGCTGCATCAGATGACCTGGCCTCCACAATCACCCGATCTCAACCCAATTGAGATGGTTTGGGATGAGTTGGACCAAAGGGCGAAGGAAAAGCAGCCAACAAGTGTTCAGCATATCTGGGAATTCCTTCAAGGCTGTTGGAAAAGCATTCCAGGTGAAGCTGTTTGAGAGAATGCCAAAGCTGTGTGCAAAGCTGTCAAGGCAAAGGGTGACTACTTTGAAGAATTTTTTGATGTCTTCATTGTTATTCAAAAATGAAGAAAATAGCAAAAATAAAGACAAACCCTTGAATGAGTAGGTGTGTCCAAACGTTTGACTTGTACTGTATATACAGTGCATTTGGAAAGCATTCAGACCTCTTTACTTTTCCAAAATAATGTACATTTTACAGCCTTATTCTAAAATCTATTTAGTTGTTTTCCCCTCATCAATATCCACACAATACCTATAAATGACACAGCAAAATAAATGAAATCTTTGCAAATGTATAAAAATAAAAAACCTGAAATATCACATTTACATAAGTTTTCAGACCCTATACTCATTTACATAAGTTTACAGACCCTGTACTTTGTTGAAGCACCTTTGGCAATGATTACAACCTTGAGTCTTCTTGGGTATGATGCTAAAAGCTTGGCACACCTGTATTTGGGAAGTTTCTCCCATTCTTCTCTGCAGATCCTCTCAAGCTCTGTCAGGTCGGATAGGGAGCGTCGCTGCACAGCTATTTTCAGGTCTCTTCAGCGATGTTCGATCGGGTTCAAGACCGGGCTACTCTAGCACATTCAAAGACTTGTCCTGAAGCCACTCCTGTGCTGTCTTGGCTGTGTGCTTAGTGTTGTTGTCCTGTTGGAAGGTGAAACTTCACCGCAGTCTGAGGTCCTGAGCGCTCTGGAGCAGGTTTTCATCAAGGATCTCTCTGTACTTTGCTTTGTTCATCTTTCCCTTGATCCTGACTAGTCTCCCAGTCCCTGCCGCTGAAAAACATCCCCACAACATGATGCTGCCACCACCATGCTTCACCGTAGGGATGGTGCCAACTTTCCTTCAGACGTGACGCTTGGCATTCAGACCAAAGAGTTCAATCTTGGTTTCATCAGACCAGAGAATCTTGTTTTTCATGGTCTGAGAGTCCTTTACTTGCCTTTTGACAAACTCCAAGCGAGATGTCGTGCCTTTTTCTGAGGAATGGCTTCTGTCTGGCCACTCTAACATAAGGTCTGATTGGTGAAGTGCTGCAGAGATGGTTGTCCTTCTGGAAGGTTTTCCCATTTGCATAAAGGAACTCTGGAGCTCTGTCAGAGTGACCATTGGGTTCTTCTCCCCCAATTGCTCAGATTGGCCAGGCGGCCAGCTCTAGGAAGAATCTAGCTGGTTCTAAACTTCTTCCATTTAATATGATGGAGGCCACTGTGTTCTTGGGGACCTTCAATGCTGCAGAAATGTTTTCATACCCATCCCCAGATCTGTGCCTTGACACAATCCTGTCTCGGAGCTCTACAGACAATTCCTTCGGCCTCATGGCTTGGTTTTTGCTCTGATATGCACTGTCAACTGTGGGAACTTATATAGACAGGTGTGTGCCTTTCCAAATCATGTCCAATCAATTGAATTTACCACAGGTGGACTCCAATCAAGTTGTAAAAACATCTCAAGGATGATCAATGAAACAGGTTGCACCTGAGCTCAATGTAGAGTCTCATAGAAAATGGTCTGAATACTTATGTACATAAATACGGTATTTGTTTTATTTGTTATTTAATTTGCAAACATTTCTAGAATGTTTTTGCTTTGTCATTATGAGGTAATGTGTGTAGATCGATGAGGATGATTTAAAAAAATATATATTTCAGAATAAGGCTGTAACATTAAAAAACATTGAAAAGGTGAAGGGGTCTGAATACTTTCCAAATGCGCTGTACAGTATATCACGTGACCCCTAGTTTGGAACTGTTAAACTAAAGATTGGTAGTAGGTGCAGGTGCACCAGTTTGTGTCAAGAACTGCAACGCAGCTGGGTTTTTCACCCTCAACAGTTTTCCGTGTGTATCAAGAATGGTCCACCAAGCACTGGACATCCAGCCAACTTGACACAACTGGGGGAAGTATTAGAGTTAACATGGGCCAGCATCCCTGAGGAACGCTTTCGACACCTTGTAAAGTTCATGCACCTATCACGTTTCAGGTAAGACCCAGATGCGGACGATGTCGAAGTAACAACAGTTTAATCCAACAGGGGCAGGCAAATGACAGGTCAAGGGCAGGCAGGGGTCAGTAATCTAGATAGGTGGGGCGGCAGGTAGCCTTGTGGTTAGAGCGTTGGGCCTGTAGTCGAAAGGTTGCTAGATCGAATCCCTGAGCTGAAAAGGTAAAAATCTGCCATTCTGCCCCTGAACAAAGCAGACTGTTCTCCGGTATGGCGTCATTGTAAATAAGAATTTGTTGTTAACTGACTTGTCTAGTTAAATTAAGGTTAAAAAAAATGGTTCAGGACGGCAGGCAGGGTCAGGGTAGGCAGAGGTCAGATAGCTGGGGCAAAGGTACAGGACGGCAGCCAGGCTCAAGGTCAGGGCAGGCAGAAAAGGTCAACACCAGAAAAACAGGAACAATCGAGAGACAGGGACCAAGAGAAAAACGCTTGTAGGCTTGACGAAAAAACAAACTGGCAACAGACAAACAGAGAACACAGGTAGAAATACACAGGGAAAGGTGGGTGGAGACAGGTGAAACAGATCAGGGTGTGACAGCCCCAACAAATTGAGGCTGTTCTGAGGACAAAAGGGGTTAGGGTGGGTTTAACTCAATATCAGGAATGTTTTGTACACAGTGTTTGCCGCCATTTGAACGTGATCCATTAAACCGCCCCCCAAAAAATTATCCTGCCCGTTGTTCTGTGAATGTCACGCAAAATGGTTTATTTTTCCTGCATTTGGGCCTTTTAGACATGATCAACAATAGCGGTGCATGGGTAAAATGTTTGCTCTATAATCTGTTACTGATAAATTCAACCACACCTTTGTTTAATCACAAAACCAGAGAGCAACATCTTTCCGGTGAAGTTTACAAAGCATATTGTGATGTAACAGTTACTGTACATGGCCTACAGCATGGTCAGGCAAGTTAATGTTTCCGACATTTTCAGACTAGTAAGCAACTACCGATTTAGAACCACAGAGAGTTACTGCAAGTCCCAAAGAAAAATGCAGCTGCCTCCACTATTTCAGCACCATTTCAACTTCAACATTTCAACATCATCAAATCACCTGAACTTAGTCCAATACAGTGACAACTAAAAGATTCCAAAAACAATTTGGTCCAATCATCGTAAGCTAAATAAGATGTGGCTGTCCATGCAAGTAGAGAAAACACACCAATGCCATTCTCCTCTCTTTCCTGTTGCCGAAACGGTCTATAACTGTCAATGCAGTACACACTCTTAGTTGTTGTTGTCCTAGGCTACCTCTCTAAAATATTTGCTCACCAGCCTAACTTCCTTTCACTGTCAACGATAAGTTATCTACTTAGTCTAATAGCCTACATCTAGCTACATCTTGAACTTCCATCCTCACACTAGGGACACGATGTATGAATTTATGTTTGGATCAGAATTGCTGTTTGAATCATTTGACAGTATGGAGAATTAAGTAAAATTACAAGTCCAAATCCCTACCATGACTATTTTAGAAAAGGGCCAATTTTTACTAGCTAGCTAGGCACCGGAGGACAATGACACAACGAGACGCAGCAATTCAAGTTTTTTCTGTCAATGATGTTTAGCTTTTGATGTGATGTGATTGGTGTGAAGCTAAATCCAAACTGGCTTCGCTTGACACCTTTTTTGTGGTCCGCCAGGGCCAGTCACAGTTGAGCTCACTCAGTTTAGCTCAATGCTGATTGGCTATTATTTTAAACTTTTTCTTCTCCAGGGAGGCCAAATGCTCACTGACTTCCCATGCAGTCAATGCTACAGGCGAAAACAATGTCATACTCTATTTGACAGCCTCAGATAGATTGGCTACACATACAGAGACAGAGGGGTGTTGTTTTGCTGCCTCAGATTGCTTTCTCTGGTAAGATATATTCAGCCTCTTGTGAATTTGAAGAAAAATTATGAAACACAGAAACAAAAGATACATTATTTTTTCAGTAGTTAGTTGTTTTTTTTGTCCGTTTTTTGAGAAAGCCAGCCTTCCCTTGGCATCCATGAACACTTGCCACTGATGGTCACCCTAATTTTTAACAGCATCAGGAGGAGAACAGGAGAAAAATATTATTTCAACCCCACCCCGTGTGAATCTGCAATTCCACATGTGAAAGTGAGATTTTTAACTGTGGAGTTCTATCACATGTGAAAATGCAAATTTGATTTTCAGATGCGATGGTTTCTCATGTGAACTTGCAATTCCACATGTGAAGTTTCTTTTGCTTGTGAAATGCCAATTTCATCTCAACATGTGAAAACATTAGATTAGACATATTTTATATTTGTAAGGGTGTGTGTGTGTGTGTGTGTGTGTGTGTGTGTGTGTGTGTGTGTGTGTGTGTGTGTGTGTGTGTGTGTGTGTGTGTGTGTGTGTGTGTGTGTGTGTGTGTGTGTGTGTGTGTGTGTGTGTGTGTGTGTGTGTGTGTGTGTGTGTGTGTGTGCATATTAACATGGAGTTACAATAAAGGTAGCCAGCTATAAAAAATTAATTATCATAAACCTTTCAAACGGATTCATTGAACCTAAATACTTATTTCCATAGTATGAAAAGGAGTGACATCACGTAATAAAAACAGGAATGCAACTTAAGACACTAAACAGACCTTTTCTCCCCCTTCTTTCTCCACTCTTACAACTCTGCTTTTTTTTCTCTCCCTTGTTCTTTAGCTGTGCTCACTCCACTGAGTCGGATTCTGTGGAGACGGACTGAAGTCCATCATGCAATTCATTACCCTCTGCCAGTGGACCGCTGGAGTGAGTCATCCTCTCTATTTTTAATTCCTCAATGACTCACCTTCTCAAATCACCAGAGAGACCCCACAAAACGAGGCATTTTTTAAGAAACATAACCTTTTTCCACATGGCATAGTGCAGTAAAAAATAATGTGCCCAGTAGTCCCCGCCCCTCAGTCAGGTCCACTCATGCAGATATATTCAAACCTGAATCCATTGCTATTGAATAGCAGTTACTACAATTGTATTATAAAAAGGTGTGTGGAGAAAAGACAGTGTGTTGTTTTGTGCTGAAGAATGAAAGAAGTGATTTTGATGGATTACAGCCCTTACCTACAGTGCATATGAGATATCTTTAGTTTAATGAATCACATCCAAGGATTTTCCTGCTCTTCCAGAATGTTGGGATGCCAAATTGTTTTGCAGATTACAGGAGCGTGGAGGGGTTTAGTTGTGCAGTGTACTTTTATAAATATTTATGTACAAATAAATCTCTGGGAGCAGCTGTTTGACCTCATCTCAATGAATCATGCATAATGGATGCTGAATTGGTAGATGCCATTATGTGGAGGGACACTTCTGCTGCTGTTTCCCTTGAGGAGGACTCTGGCTGTGTGACTGGGTGTAATGTAATGTTTATCAAAGCAGCAGGATTAAAGACACACGACCACAGTTTGTCGTCTTCCATATTCCTCTGCACACTGTCTGATGTAGAATAAATCTGGGGGCACAGACCTAATCCTTTGTAATAGATAAGTGAACAAATCCAGTCCCAACTATGGGTAGGAGAAATGAAGTGCTGTTTAGTATATATAGAGGGGTTGATTGCTGATGGGACCCACCCAGTGGAAGTGGAGCCATTTGAATGCGTTTCAATACACTCCTGTTTATCTAACAGTAAGTAATATGTGTGACATCCAGTAGAGTTTTTTACAGTAGCCCTGTGTGTGGTTTGCAATTACTAGATAGGAAAGATTGTCACAAATTCTCAGAGGCACTATGCTGTTTTTGCAGTGTCTTGAATTATTATTAGTCCTCACAGGACAAATTGAATACTCCAGCTCATTGAGATAATATCAGTTAATTGTTCAGCACTTGAGTTTTCTAAGTAAAAGAAATGCACACATACACTACCACTCAAAAGTTTGGGGTCACTTAGAATTGTTTTAATTCTTTTTTTAAAGCACTTTTTTTTTGTCCATTTAAAATAGCATAAATAGCATCAACTTGAGTCAGGTTAGGTAGGACCAATCTCCCCGTGTGCCCCCTCCCAAAAAAATTATGGGGCTGCCTCTCATGCACGTTACCTCGAGCCAACTCCTCGAGCCAACTCCTCGAGCCAATTCCTCGAGCCAATTCCTCGTAGTGTCGCCGCTCCGCTGTAGCTGCCTCCAGCTCCTCTTTCGGACGGCGAAACTCTCTGGGCTGTGCCCAGGATCCCTTGCCATCCAATATTTCCTCCCATGTCCAGGAGTCTGCTGCCAACTCCCCGTGCTTACCATGGCGAGAGAGTGACCGGGCAGGCACCGTGTTATGTGGTGAAGCGCACGGTGTCCCCAGTGCGCACGCATAGCCCGGTGCGCTACATCGCAGCTCCTCAAATCGGCCGGGCTAGAGTGGGCATCGAGCCAGGAGGGATGATGCCGGCTCAGCGCATCTGGTCTCCAGTGCGTCTCCTCGGCCCGGGTTACACGGCACCAGCCCCACGCACGGTGTCCCCGGTTCGCCAGCACAGCCCAGTGCGGCCTGTTCCAACTCTCCACACTTGCCGGGCTACAGGGGGTATCCAGCCAGGACAGGTTGTGCAGGCTCGTTGCTCGAGACCTCCAGTGCGCCTCCACAGCCCAGTGCATCCGGTGCCTCGGCCAAGGAAGAGGCTTCCTGTATGTCTCCTCAGCCTGGTGAGTCCTGTGCCTGCTCCGAGAACCAAGTCACCCCAGAGTCGCCCGCCTGTCCGGCGCTGCCAGAGTCGCCCGCCTGTCCGGCGCTGCCAGAGTCGCCCGCCTGTCCGGCGCTGCCAGAGTCGCCCGCCTGTCCGGCGCTGCCAGAGCCGCCCGCCTGTCCGGCGCTGCCAGAGCCGCCCGCCTGTCCGGCGCTGCCAGAGTCTCCCTCCTATTCGGGGCCCGCTGTAAGGGTCGCCACTCCAGAGGCGCCAACTAAGTGGGCCAAGACTAAGGTGGAGTGGGGTCTACGTCCTGCACCAGAGCCGCCACCGCGGTGAAATGCCCACCCAGACCCTCCCCTATAGGTTCAGGTTTTGCGGCCGGAGTCCGCACCTTTGGGGGGGGGGGTACTGTCACATCCTGACCTTAGTTCCTTTTTTATGTCTCTATTTTGGTTTGGTCAGGGCATGAGTTGGGATGGGCATTCTATGTTTTTCATTCTATGTTTTGTTCTGTGTGTTGAATTTCTATGTGTTTGGCCTGGTATGGTTCCCAATCAGAGGCAGCTGTCAATCGTTGTCTCTGATTGAGAACCATACTTTGGTAGCCTGTTCCCACCTGTGTTTGTGGGTAGTTGTTTTCTGTTTTGTGTATTGCACCTTGCAGAACTGTTCATTTGTTGTTTTTGTTCAAGTGTTCGTATTTATTAAACCTATTATGAATACTTACCACCTTACCACGCTGCACCTTGGTTATTTTCTCCTTCTCCCGACGACATTCGTTACAATATTTTCATTTATATAAGCAAATTCATACTTTCTCATTTTTCGGTTGCTATAGACGTGACCCATTCGTTTGTTCAATTAGTCCAATATTCATGGACGGGACACAGTCATTCGTTCTTTATGTTCAGTTGCCATGCTTGCTGGCAACATTCTTATCCCTTATTTGTTAGCTAGCCTGCTAGCTCTGGCTACACAGTTACGACATCTGCAAGCAGAATAATAGCAAATGAAATGTTTTCTATTGACATTAATTTGGATAAATCCATAACAATGAGCTGATAATACCCAATTTTGCCTGGCATAGCTAGAAAATGGTGCATTCTCATCAGGGCACTCGTCAACATGGACTGTTATGCAATGGGACCTCCTCATTATCAAACAATATGCTAGCAGCTAGCTAAATAGTTTGTTGCTAGCAAACCTGTCAATATAACAACTGATTTTAAAAATATCAGTTGCTGAAAACAGATTGTCAAACTACAAACGTGGGAGGATTTGATAGCTTTAGTGGCCGAGGGGATTGGAGAATTCATGTTTATCAATTAACACTTTAGGTCATAATCAGATGTCTCTATAAAAACAAATCAATGCTTGCCTCGTTGGACCTGCGTTTACAATGTATCCAATTTCAGTTTGTGTAGTTGTTGGTTTAGCGTTCTGTAACTGTGGCCATCTGCATGTCTGAGTGTGTAGGCACGTATTGCATCATGATTGAAAGGTGTCCCGATATATTTTCCAACTGTCCCGATATCTTTTGCAACTGTCCCGTTATCTGGTTTTAATGTCCATTCTAGAATGCCCTTCTAGCCAATCGGAGTCGAGTATTCAACAATGCTCTGGTATAATAAACCACAAGTAATAACTCCTTAGACATGTGAAGTACATTCCTATATGTAGGCTGAGGAGCAGAATACTGCCAGCCAGGTCTCCTTTAGAAAACCTCTCCTTACCTTCCTCAGGAGAGCAGCTCCAGCTATCACTGCTCTGAGAGCCTCCTCTGATGTTTCTGAATCTGCCCTTGATTCCATGAGCAGCAGCACTTCAGAGCTATTGCTACACCTGCTCTCTATTTTTCATCCGCCTTCCCTCGCTCCTTGATGTGCTTTTCTTGAAGAACAAAAAAGTTAAAGAAGAAGCCCTGTACTGTCTGACCTTGGAGGGTGTTATAATATTAACATCTTATAGTTCTTATAATTAATCTTTAATAGTGTAATGGTAGATGCAGGGCCGCAACTTTGGTTTTAGAAGTGGGGGGTGGGGGGGGTGGGGGGGCATAATTAACATTTCTATTTTATCCAGTCGGATAAACACTCCAAATAGCCTACCAGACCGCTTGAAGGTGTCCACGTGGTCCTAAAGCACATCGTTTCCTCGTTTTGTATCACATTCCAAAGATAAAACATGTCCCCCAGTCCCCGTCCCCAGTGAAAGTTGCGCCCCTGGGTAGATGTAATAGTATTATGAAAAGATCATGTGTTCATGTTCATTTGTGTGTGCACGTACATATACATTCACACATTTCTATTGGAATGGTTGTGTCTGGACATTGCTTAAGCACCTTTTTCATTAAAAGGCATTGTCTGTCCCTCAAGAGAATTCATACCATAAAGGCAAAGGAGATGAATTGACAAAGTGCTGTCTGATCCCTCTATTGAACTAAAAGGTTTCTCTTGTGCAGACTGCAGAGGGAGTGCACAGCTTAGTGAGTATGAGAAAAGGATGATGTGATGAATCATATCTGAGCATCGTTGAGGATACAAATCAGAAGACAGAACAACTTAAGTTCAGCAATGGACATTTTTACTTTTAAGGAAGCTATTGTATCCACAAAGCTGTCAAAGCACAATTTCAGGAAATATGTATACATTTAATATGCCCCACTTTCAAAGTATAAAAGGTAAAGACAGAGGTAAATTTGGACAACACAAAAAAAAGGAGGAATACAGAACATGTTCCATGTTGCTCTATCATTGTGTGTGTGTGTGTGTGTGTGTGTGTGTGTGTGTGTGTGTGTGTGTGTGTGTGTGTGTGTGTGTGTGTGTGTGTGTGTGTGTGTGTGTGTGTGTGTGTGTGTGTGTGTGTGTGTGTGTGTGTGTGTGCGCGCGCCACTGGGTGATAAATAGCAACTGTCATAGCGTTGCTGCCATATGTGTTGATTCACTGAATTAATGATGCCTTCCAGTGTCACAGACTTCTGCACCATGTCTTTCTAACAAATAACAAATTCCATCAATGGCCTTCCTTTCCCTTTATAGTTGACAAGCTGTGAGTATTTAGCATGACTGTTTAGTTTACTGAAAGTTAAATACAGTACTTATAAAATCGATTTAAATATTCTTCTTGTGGGAATATAGAGGTTATTCAGGCAATATGTATTACTTCCTCATGTTTATGCCAGTAGCAACAGCTACTGTAACCTCAAGCAAGCCTTCGAACTCTGACACATGGAGAACACCCATGAGTGTGTGATAACACACCAGTTATGTCACAGGACTTTCAGTGTGTAAAGAGAGATGAGAGAAGCAACCCCAACTGTTCTCACTCTGTATCACAAACACCATAGCTGAATGTGTTCATGGAGAGTTTATGACCTGTGTTGAGAGCCTGCCATGACCGTCATATCAGGAATGTTTCAACAGATGGGTGAGCAGAATAAGTTATCTTGGTGCAAAGATGATGACATTATGTCTTCAGAAAAATCGGATATACTAGATGAGTCGGTATATTTCAGAAGTATTAGATCGGGGTAGGCGGCCCTGTTCCTGGATTTTGTTCCAATTAGGCACTACACCTGACCAACTGAGCTAATTGATCAGTTCAGTGATTGCTTCAATTTAACACGCCTGGTCTTCCAGGTTGGTTCAATCAAATTTATGAAGTGCCTGCGGCACTCTAGGACCAGGGTTACCTACCCCTGTGTCAGATCAGTGTTTCCCAACCCTGGTCCTTTGAGTACCCCCAAAAGTAAAAAATGTTGTTGTAACCCTGGACAAACACATCTCATTCAGCTCATTGAGAGTCTTGATGATTAGTTGACAAGTTTAATCAGGTGTGCTTGTCTAGGGTTACAATAAAATGTTGTGCTGTTGGGGGTACCTGGGGACCAGGGTTGGGAAACACTTTGTTGTGCAGTCAGCTTTAAAACTAGTGATACATTTCCTATCAATCCACTGTTTAATTACTGTATTGATCCAAGGACAATCAACTACAAGTAATCAATTTCCCCTGACTGCAACTACTTGAAAAAGATATATGAACAAATCTTCATCCATTCATATTTTTCCATCAAATGTAAGTGTATTTATTACCTGTGAATAAAAGTACTTAACAGCAACAGACACATGCTGATTTTTGGATTGGATTTTTACCAATAGGCTTTGACTGAGACTGCAATGCATTGCACATGGAAGAATCCCTATCCACTGGCGATATTAAATCTGTTTCGGAAACCAAATCAAATATTTGAGTCAATTCATCCTTTAACAGGTTGAACGGGTAACATTATGGTTTATGTCACTCAGTGGTGACCTATAGTATAGTAACATTGCTTCTGTTGTGTTCTAAAGCTCTGGGCAGAATGCAGAATACTGGGACATGGTGTATTGACACGTTCCTTTGAGCACAACCCAGTATGAAACCTTTCCATGGGAATTCAATACCGTCCACCCATTCTGAGCTATCGGCTGTCTGAGACATAGACTGGGTGGAGAGAGGAAGAATTAGCAAGGATTTGAAACTTTGAGGGATGAAGGATAAAGTTAATCACATCTTCAAATCTTTGTTCGATAATAGCCTATTGCAGCTGTGAGGAGCAAGAAGCTGGAGGGAGGGTAATTGTAATTGTACATGTCACACCTGATACATCAAAGGGTTGTTAGTCCAACCGAATAGCCTTGATTTTAAGACTCGAATGTGAACAGGCTATTTGTGTGGTATGAAGTCTGTAGTGAACAATAAAACAAAAAACAGCTCCAAATTGTCTCTCTCTACTCATAGAAAATGTGGCCAAAATCTGACCTCTAGAGAATGTACCCCGTTCAGGACAAGCGCCAGACATCAAGTTAGAGTCTGTCTCTAACATGTGTTATGCTGTTATCTATAGTGACATAACACTTAAGACTATTTTTACATGGTCAAATCCTTATTAATCCCTGTAGATTATGAGGGAAACTGTGAGAAGTTGTGTTCTATGGCTGTCCTAAGATTAACATCCACACAGAACCATAAACCAACGTCCCTTTTTGACCGTTCAACTGACTGACTTTGATTAAACAAGCCCACTTCCTGTACGTCTTGATCCTCTTTTATGGTCTTTGTCAGCTCAACTTCTCTGCTTCTGCTATTTCTAATCAAGGCATGCTTTGCTTTCAATTTTTTTTTGTTACTTATTTTCATCCTTTCAAATTGCTATGTAAACACTATGATGTGCAGGTCAATTGCATATTCATGGGTGTCAGTCAGTGGTAGAGGATAATACTCATCTTTACCGCAGATATTTTAGACCAGCATTAACTGAAGTGGTCAGACTTTTTACATTAAAATAATGAGAATCAGTGCTCATTAGGACCCCACAGCCCCGGTCCCTCATTCAAAGCCAACATGGATCGATATTTTAGGTGATTATTCATTGAAGGGAGAAAATGGACTCAAACACAAGTATTTATTCAAGAGATACATGTGGTAACTGACAGAGAATATCATAGACATCTGTTATACTGTATAGGCTTGCCCTTTTGTCTTTCTTTGTACTGGGTGACTAGACACATCTCACATGGTAAAAGTAATAGTGATTAGGACTGCAGTGTGGACTCTAGGTATTGCTGTACAATTCATAGGAGTTAATTCTATCCCAAAAAAATTGGTTTGTATTGCAGGTCTCTCCAACCCTGTTCCTGATGAGCTGCCCTCTTGTAGGTTTTTGTTCCAACCCCAGTTGAAAGTAACCTGATTTAACTTATCAACCAGCTAATTATTAGAATCAGCTGCTAGAATGGGGTTGGAGGGAAAACCTACAGAGTGGTAGCTCTCCAGGAACAGGGTTGGAGAGCCCTGGTCTAATGTATATACACTGTTTTGTATTGTGCTGTCCATGGTGCTGAGTTTACTCATTCATTGCTGGAACTGACCATGGTGCTGAAATGTGGATTTGTAATATCAGCAGGCAGTTTTTAGTGAACTATTTAAAGCCATGAACCAGCTACACATACTGTAAGTCAGATTTATAAAATTATGCACTTTACATTTAGATTAGCTCAGATTTTTATTAGACCTCTCTGTCTCTCTCTCTCGCCCTGGCTCGCTCTCTCTCTCTTGCTCTCACTGTCCCTCTCTCTCGCACACTCACTCCCCCCCTCCAACTTGCTTTATTATAGATGCAGACCCACAAAGCCATTCCGTATCCATACTCTCATCCTCAAAAGGCTTATACTGGTTATATGGATCACACTGAAGCTAGCATATTAAGTCGCTACAAAGATGCTTCAACAGCGTAAGATAAACAATATTCTTTTTTGAGTCAGGTTTTTTGTAAGCGTCTGGAAAACAACATGTATTTTTGCTTTGTCTGGCACATGCGGATGTAGAGGATTGCTGGTGTTCATCATGCATTGCTATGCTCTATTCTCCCAAATTCACTTTCATGTGGAAAAAGATACTTCAGAACTCGAAAGAAGATTGAAAGAAGCTTTGAAGCTTGAAGTCTTGATAGGGGTTTGAAATGGTCGAGCACAAGCTGAATGCACATCTTCAAGTGGAAATAAATGAAAGATATTCCATCTTTAAATAAACAGCAGGAAGTCTAACAGAATAAATAAAGCTGAACACTACTTGAATGAGACCCTCTTTTTCCCCTTCTTACTCTCCTCCTACTTTATTTGTCTTTCTGATAAAAAAAAGGTTTTAGGGTCCCTGTACTCAGAGACATACATAGGGCTGCATCCCAGCTGCGTCAGACAACAACAACCCAACTGTGGTATCAGAAATTGAGAGTGTGTGCGCTTGCGTGCTTACATGTGTGTGTGTGCTTGCATGTATCTGGGTGAGTGTGTACGCATGTACATACATATATACTGTACAGTATATTTTACATTAAGTTTATCTTTGGAATGCGTTCATGCATGCAGTATGTGTGCATGTGTGTACAGTATATATGATTAAGGAAAGACTCAAGAGGGAGTTTGGTCTTTGGAATTCCGTGTATTTGCTTTTTTTTGTTGCAAGTTCCAAGGATTAATTTTCACCATGCAATTCTGATATTTATTTGTCTTATGCTTTTGTCTGTCTGTCCATCAGTCCGTCCATCCATATGTCTGTCTCTGTGTACTGTCTGTCTGTGTCTGTGTGTTTGGGGGGGTATGTCTGTGTGCATCTATAATATAATCATTGGTGTTGATTATTATGATGCAGTATATGTGTGTCTAGAGAGAAGAATTTTCTTAGCGGTTCGGTTCACAGTCCCTCTCTCCACCGACGGCACCATCTGTCTGTGTGATTTACGTAACCCAGAGAAGCCCAGCATCCCCAATGTAGGCCAGCCATTTACATGTCTGCAGTGAGTGGATTAAGTCTGTATCTGGATACTAATATCTCTCCTGCAGCACCGGCTCTGGGAGCAGCTAGCCTTTCCGCTTCAGCTAACATGCACTCTGACTGCCAAGTGGGGAGCCCCAGTCTGCCCGTCTGCCCACGACGTCCAGCATTATTTTACATTATCTCACCTTGTTTCCGTGTCTCAACTGCCTATGAGTCATAGGGATGCTGGGAGGAGGTGTCCTAGATGTGCTTTTGTGAATTACACTTGCGTGATGAGTAACCTTGCCTGAGACCTGAAGACTCATATGAGTTCCCAGAGCTAATGCCTAGGCTTTAGATCAAGGGGACAATGCAGTCTTGAATCTCGAGTCATGCAGAAGACCTAGATTTGATACATAGTTGGTCCCACAGGCTTTATCATAGGGTGTAAGGTTTAACTCTAACTGTAGGTGTATGACTGCTATTTGAGGACATAGAAAGAGACCGGTGGCAGCAATGTTCTGTTCAACTTCTCCCTCTTTTATTTCACTTCAGGGTGGCAGGCCACTACCCTCCCTCAAACCGAAGCCCTTAAAAAAGGAGCTTTTATCATCTGACTCGTGAACAGTACAGTTTAAACTCTGCCCATCTCTCCTGAGGTTCCGATAGGCTCAGTGAGAAGCTTATTAGGCTGCTGATTGGACAGATGGGTGAGTCGGGGGACCTCCTTCTCTCGTTTCCGCCTGAGGGGGTCTTGACATAAGGGCTAAACTAAGCTCTGCTCCCAGGAGGATCAGCCTCAGGCCAACTCTGTCCTGCTGTAAACCGACAGCCCCCTGACCCAGAGCAGGTCGATTGAGGGGAGGAGAGGAGGATTGGATAATCTTAAAGATGCCAGTACTTTAATACAGTATCTAGCCACCAGCCGTAATTCAAACAGTCAAAGGCATGATAAATCCATGGACTTGAACCCTCTGTCTGAATTTAGCTCTAAAGTTTGAGGATGAGGAAACCATATCAATACGTTACATTCAGCATTTTGGCCCCGACTGTTAAGGCAAAACACTATTGATGCCTTAAGTCATCTAATCTCAATGATGATCTTCTGAACAATTGTTTACCCATTACCCCAATCTACCGCTGAAGGGAGCAACTGTAAGCCAACTGGGGGGAGCGTTTACAGTATTCTAACAAGTGCAGCCTACTGGGATTCAAATAGCATCTTTGGTCAAGCTCATTTCCCTACAGTCGCAGGCATCCTATCAGTGGGGAGGGAGTTAGCCAACAGGGCAGCGCTCTGTCTCTCGAGGCCACATGTTTTTGTCTTGACTTTGCACTTAATTGATTCAAGTTAAACACGGTCAATTCTCCAGTTTGCCCAGACCTTAATCAGGTGATGATTGAAAGCTAACAATGAGAAGCAGCAGAGGCATTGACCCCTGAGGACTGGAGGTGTGCTACATGGGTTATTATGTGCACACAATGGAGGAGGCTGTCCAGTTACTTAGAGCCCAGGACGTCAGTGATGCATGAATGGATCTGCAGGAGTCCGACCTCTCCACTGGCGAGTGATTCCTCACCGGGCTCATAGCCAAACAGAGCGCGAGACAAGCAAACATGGCTTTAGTACCAGGCCAGGAGATGGGTTGTGGAGACTCAACACAGACAGGTTTTTACTGATGCACACAATTGGACCATCCCCAACTACATGGGAAGTGGTGGAAAGTCAAAATAGCACTCATCATGCATGATTTGAGGAGATCTGAGAGATCAGAGAAAAAAAATGACATTACATTTCTGTAGAAAGAAACAGAGTGCCAAGGTCTTGTCAATTATATTTACAAACAACCATTCTAACACCTTTCTGAGATTACTATATACACAAAGACAAATATTATCTCCATCTTAGGTTGCTCTTGTAGTGATGGCCATGGACCAACTGTATTTCTGGATCTTGATAACCTTAAAAATGAAAGGAATGAAAAAAAGTCCATCCAGTGCTTTGGGAGAAAGAGGTGTGTAGGTCTTCATGTAGAACCACTTTACACATCAGCTGACTGTGGTGGTATTCTCCTGGAGTACAACAACAAAAAAAGCATCATTGCTCAGTGAGACTGAATGGCTTGACAAAGTCAGAAATGCCTTGTTCAAATTTTCCCAGTGCCGCATCTGTTCTCATGCAATACATGTTTCCCTAAAATGTATGATTTGAAATAATGGTTTATTGATTACATGCCCTGCATGTCCAAATGTCACCCAGTGCCATGTATTGACATCTCTGGATACAGTCCAACTCCTGACTTCTGACGAACAAGAAATGGCTTCTTTTCTGAATTTGTTGTACTAGGTTTTTTTTACATTAAGTTTTCAGAACAACAATGGCTGCTTATCAGTTACTGCCATGCAAATACTGTAAAATGCTGCTTGATTTGGTTGGTTTTGATCTCAAATTAGAATTTCTGTTCAAAGCTATTCCTTTAGTGACTAGGCTGGCAAAAAGACAATCGACATCAAACTGAAATGAAAAAAATGAATACCAAGCCTGAGTTTTGATAATGAACTCTCTGAAGGCATTGCTCGTCATACATAAATCGGTGTGATCTGGCAAGTACTTTGATTGTGGCTAGGGGGACAAAGGCACAACTAAAAACATGTGGCCTCCAGGGACGGAGCGCTGCACAGCTGGCTAACTCCCTCCCCACTGATAGGAGGCCTGTGATGGGTAGGGAAATGAACTTGACCAAAGAGATGCTGCTTAAAAATCCAAGGAGGCTACACTTGTCAGAATATTGTAAACGTTCCCCTCAGTTGGCTTAATGGGTAATTGGGTAAACAATTTAGAGATGTTCAGAAGATCATATTTGAGATCAGATTAGTTAAGACATCAACAGAGGGTTTTATGGATTTTGAATAATGAAAAATCATGATGGCAAAAACCTCTAAAATATTTCAAAGCACTCTCAGTAGACCATTTAAAACCACTTTATTCATCTGCGACTTTTGGCTAATGGCCGTGATTAAGAAGAGGGTAGGCTATGCTTGGTTTTTAATCAAATTAAATGAAACGGGGAATCCAAAAGTTTTTTGTTACATTTCTAAATACTAGATTTTTCAGCACAGATGACCCGTCTCTCCCTCCAAGGGCGATGTGCACCACGGCTGGATAGGCTGTGCCTCCACTCTTAAAATCCATGCCATTATCAACTGTTACCGCTAAGACATGCTTTTTGTGGGTCTTAGAACTTCCCATTAGCGCTGCAAGAAATTGTCACTTTTGCGCTTGTTTTTAAGGACAACCTTTAAATAATGCCACCCCTCCCCTCCCACCTCAGTGCAAGCGAGCTGATGTTAGGCAGGGAAATTGCTGAACCTGGTATTAGGGCTGGAAAATGTCAGTGCGCCTGTTTTTACATGATGAAATTACAAACTAAGGTGCGTTTGACACTTGCGCCTCCAACGCCAGCCGAAAAGAGGGCTCAGAGAGTCCAAACTTTTCACAGAAGTTGGACAAAAATCATGTCCAATATACATTTAAAAAAAGGGGAATGTCTGTTGCCTGTTTTGTGGTTCCTGATATTTTAATAAAATATTGGTGATGTAGGCCTACCACCTCCACTGGTAAAATAAATGCCATAACCAATTGCGTTACCAATAAATCCAGATTTTGGTCTGTCTTAAATATCCTTAGTCGCACTGTCTGAAATGTGCATATTGGCACACGTTTTTAACCTCTATGGGATCGGTGTCCCTAAACCTGATGGTTGTTGCTAACGTGCGCTAATGTGACTAGACTGATGTTGTAAACAACAGCCAACTTTCCGGGACATAGACATGTCTTATATGGGCAGAAAGCTTAAATTCTTGTTAATCTAACTGCAGTGTCCAATTTACAGTAGCTATTACAGTGAAATTGCTATTGTTTGGGGAGAGTGCACAACAACAAAACCATTTTATCATGGCAACTGGTTTGATACATTCACCTCTGAAAGTAAATAATGGACTTACATTCAGTAATCTTGCTCTGATTTGTCATCCTGAGGGCCCCGGAGATAAAATGTACCATAGTTTTATTTGATAAAATCCATTTTTATAGTTTGAACCCCTGCTGTCTCTGCGGAAATGTTTTTTAAAAAGGTCAGATTCTTATTAAAGACACACCTCATATTTGCACCCCTCCCACCTCAGTGCAAGCGAGCTGATGTTAGACAGGTAAATTGCCGAACCTTGTGGAAGTGGTGGAAAATGCCAGTGCGTCAGTTGGCAAAATAAGGCGCATTGACACTGGAGCCTCCTTGGTGCCAGCCCAAAATAGAGCACAAAATCTGTGAGAATTTGAGATTCAAATGTCACATTTTCTTGTAAAATATGTCCAGCAGACCTACAATATAACAGGTTGAACTGAGAAAAGGAGATGAAGGTGAGCAGGAAATCATAACAGCTGTTTGAAGTGATTTGCACCGTAACTCTTCTACCCAGAGCCTGTAGCCCTCATATCGCTCTCTGTCACTCCTATTTATCAGGCCAGTCTTGCCTTTTATCTGCATTACTGCGCCTCAGGTCACCGGACAGGAGTGATCAGGTCTATCCTCATGACGATTGTCCATGGAGACATTTGCAGTCCTGATAGCCCCAACTGCTATTCCCTGACACTGCGGCAGGAATTTTAATAACGCCCTGGAAAGACACGGATTTGCTCCTAACATGCTTATAAAAAAAGGCAACATGGCAGACATCATCCTCCTTGACCCTGTGTGATGTAAGCTTAATTGAAAACAAAAGCAAATACAGAATCTTGATACTTTCATTGTCACATTTTTAATTAGAGGGTGAAATGACTCTGCATTTGTATGTGTGGCCAATTGGCCGTAAAGGCATGGATTGCTTATGAGATATCAGTAATTTGCTGTCTGCACCACAAACAATCAGTCAAAGAATACACCAGAATACACCAAGAATACACTAAGAGCTTTCCATTCAACCCTGATTACCGAGTGAGCATTAAAAAGCAATTATTTGGGGGCCTATTACACTTTCATTAATGATTGGATTTTTGGTTAGGCCAATGACAATTTAAATATATCTATGTCTGTCCATTAATCCCACCGTTTATCCACTCTTCAAGGACATCTATTATTGGCATATTACTTTTAATAAGTTAGAATTTGTCTTAATCTTTCAGTAATTATAAGTGATGCAAGTTACAGTAATGCAATCAAAGTGATACAGTAATGCAATCCCGGATAGTGGAGAAGAAGGGGGGAATTAAATTGCAATACTTCATGGACAAACTGACAGGGATTCTTATGGTGGACATATTAATTGTGCATTTTTGTCCAAAATTGAAGAGAATATTGATCAGTGGGGTAGGAGAATAGACATTATTTATGACCCTGCAGTAGAGCTAGAGGATCTCCCTTCCCTCTCCTCCCCTCTCTTTATGAATCATTTAAATCAATATCTCTGTAATGCCTTTGTTCCATATAATGCATTTATTAAACCTGTGATGTATTTGTTTTCACATACATCACCACTGTGTGTCCCTGGAAGACACATTTCAGTTGAATGCATTCAGTTGTACATCTGACTAGGTATCCCCCTTTCCCTATCCTTTCCATACTATTTTGTATTGGCTATGGCCATGGCGCATTTCTCTGGCAAGACCAAATGAACACAATCTGTCATATCAAGGTTGAGACAGGCAGTTTTAGCAATACAGTCCTCCAGAGAAACTGAGGTTTTTGTTTTTATGTGGGACCTAATTTGACAGATTAAGGTGAGGTTTCTGCTCTGTTCTAAAAACAGCCCTGTGAAAATAGCACTTCTGCTTCAAGCCTGATTGTGTTGATTATGTTTTGATTAGAACAGTTGCCAGTAAAGAGCATAAGGCTCTGTCAATTAAATACAATTTAAAAAAGTATAGGCTAAATAATTTTGACAATAAAAAAGTAATATTTTTCATTTCCATATGTACTAGGAAGCTACGTGTTTGTTTCTTGGACTTGTGACTTAAAATGTGCCTCAGGCCTTGAAAAAAAAATGTACTGATTGAAAGCATAAGGGGATATCGGTGAAAAAATGACCTGGTCAAAGCTACGATGGCGCCTATGTAATGAGTGGAGTTTACTCATGTGTTCAAAAGCACATATCAGACTGAGAGCCTAATCCTTCTTTTGTAGTTATTTTTGTTTTAGTTTAGAAAACGATCCCTCCGCGGAAGCGACAGTCAGGGGGAAGGTAAAAACAACTTGATTGCCATAGCAACGTCAGAGAAACTACAGGGAGTTGTGCTTCAAATAGGCTACAGAAGTTCTGCATCATCTTTAATTGTGCCTCTAATTCTCGTTAATTGCCGGCCTCAACACAATATGGAAATATATTAACTGTAGGCTATAGCAAGCTCTGGTGACATGTCGTCTGGATTCTGGACAGCCAATAAATTGCCAGATGCATACACCTGATCATCTTTGGCGGACAACAGTTCTTGGGTGCTTGAACACAAAAGAGGTTTCCGATTTGGTTCATACCTGTGAACCGTTTAAATTGTGTCATTGTAATATCTCTGGTATGTCTTGCCATCATTCAAGACTACGTTAACAGTGAGTGCAGCGCAATGGATATAATGTAGGCTATAATGCACAATGTCTCAGGAAAACTGTCTGGGTTGGCAATGCTTTGTATAGTATAGTCGGGCCCGCAACCTGGACCTACAGGATGTGGTGAAAACATTTGCATACAAAAAAAGGAAGACTTCAGGAGACCAGGGGGGTCTCTCAAGTTAGATTTAATTTACCTTGAATATTGCAACCCATTTGCTCAGCTGGGATCAAGTCACTATTATTCGAGTCACAAGCAAGTCCCAAGTAATATGGTCCGAGTCTCGAGTCAAGTCCAAGTTGTGCATTCTAAGAGCAAGTCGAGTTGAGTAAAAGTTTTTTCAAGTCAAGTAAAAAAACATCCTATACATACAAAATCCTATCAAGGAACTTGTTCAACTACACATATTTGTCTATTTATTGAGGTTACCAGATAGCCCTTTTAATATGCCTACAACATATTTTGATGATGTAATTGTTCATTTTAACAATACATTCCAAATGAAAGCTTCAGAGGTATACTAAATGATCAATTTCAAGCAATTTTGACATACCAAAATACCGGTAGGTCTATGCTAGTAATTGTTGCTTGATGCCCAATTGCTGGTGAGCTTGCAAAGTAAAGAGTTAATATTCTTGATCACCAAACTATTTTTGGAGCTGCATATTTATTTAAGGCAATCCTCTCTCCCTACAATTTGATGTTTGCACTGCTCCCAATTAAATAGCTGTACAGAAATCAGCGATCTTTTCGCTAGTGTAGTGGTTTTCAAACTTTTTGACCCACGACCCCCCAAAAGCAATGGTTCAAAGCTTGCAACCCCCGCGCACGCACATGCACGCGCGAACAAGGGCGCACAATGGCTGCGCAAAAGTAACCTGTCACTACAGCCATAAACGGCAATGCATATTCAACATTTAAGATAAATAAACAAACTGTGTTTTACACCTACATTTTTAGCTGAAATTCATTAATGTTAGTGGCCAATATCAAGTAGGGATATCATGTCATTTCTCTGGAGTCCAGAGCAAGCAGAACCAATCATAAGGCATACCTACCTGTATGCATTAGAGGTTGCAGGGTCAGAAGGAAAGCAATGAAAATCTGCACCGCATGCTATCACTTTGGAGTGCTGCCTGCCCACAGAATGCTCGTTGCCAACTGCGTAGCCCTTTTCCTCCTCACAAATACTGTAATTCATTCGCCATAATATCTATAGGCTATTTGATGTGTCATTTTTATTTTATAGAAAGTGTATATATCAGCTAAATAGCAGATAAATACGGTATATAGCTATAGATAGTACACTGCATAATGAAACAATCCCTAGTAAGCTAGTGTTTCGAGGGTGGACTGACTTTTATTTGGATTTAATAGACTAGGAGAGAGGTCAAGGACAGCTCATGTCATTTTGGTTCAGGTAGCCTATACAGAACATTCGTATATTCTAAATCTATTGGTAGTTGATTAGCATGCTGTTGCATATAAAATGTATTTTATAATCTGCAATATTTGAATGTCCATCTTTAATTACTGAACAAGTAGGCGAATTACATTATTGTCAGCAGTCTAAAAATGACAGCATTGCGACACGGTGTAAGCCTATAAATTCGTTAAATGTGACGACCAAATAGGCCTACCAATAAACATTTATCCATTAACTAAAGCAAAGCTATATATGCCCGAGAACCATAGAAGCCTATCGTGTATTCGACAGGCATGCAGTTGCATAGACATGTCGCAATTTCAGCACCATGGACAGCAATCTGTACTAGTCTTTACTTTGTGAGTGACTCTCTGTCTGTCTGACACATTCGAAAAAAAAAAATAGGGGGGGAGGGGCGAACTCCGACCTTGCGGGGGTCTAGAGAAACTGATTTACGCCAGTGGCATCAGTTATACATTTGCTTTTATTTAATATGCCTACAGAATACTCTCATTAAATCATTTGCTTAGTGATCGTTAGGTGTCATTCACTGGACGTCAACACATAAAAAACGCAATCTTTTTCTAGATATTTGCCTGGTATCTGGTCCCTCACCTCACCCCAGCCCATCATTCCACTGTTTTGATCAATTACAGTACAGTGTAGGCCTAATAGCACACTTGTTTTTACTAATCGGCTTGATGATTAGTTGACTAGTTGATTCAAGTGCGCTATTAGGCCTATTGGAATAGATCAAATGGCTTGGGGTAGCTGTGGAGAGGTTTGGGAAATACTGGTCTAGATTATAATGTGCTGGATAAGAAGGACGGATATTGAAATGTTTGAGTATGCCAATAGGCAGCATGGCAAAAGTCAGTTTTTCTTTTACAAAACCAATAGCAGGCTATTTAAGAGATACATTCCAATTTGAGATTGATGTCAATGCATCTATGAGCTTTAGAGGTTAGTTATAGATCGACCCTCCCCACTGCGGATGGTAGATTCCAAACTGCTTTAGCTCTATGCAGGCGCGCGGTGTAGAATAGGTTCAAGCTTGGCTCTCGTTCGTTTGTTCGTTAGGGAAGCCCAAATCAATATACTGTTCTCCAACCTTATTAACCCATGTCTAGAAGCCCATTTATCGGAGTCGGTCATAAATATATATTACTTTAATACTTTAAAGCGTAATATATGCTTATATTTCCTCACTCGCAAAAAAAAAAAAAAAAAACATTCAAGACGTGCTTCCGATGGGACTAAACTTCTTCTGAGACATAACGATGCTGTGAAACAAAGCACACCTTTCTACAAGGTAAGAATTACTATTGTTTATACTTTTATTTATAAACAGCTCCTGTTTTTATATAGCTTTCTGGGACAAACACTTTGTAATGTTATGATTTGTTTTCTTCTTGTGACACACGGTTCTGAGTGTCTCAAATGAATACGAATGCGCTGATCAGTCTACTAGACTTGGACGGTGTGTTCTGTGGTGCTGGATTTTGTGATACGGAGGAACTCAATAGTTCAATGGCTCACTCCCTGTCACATTTGTGTACACGTGTCCTAAAAAACCGCAACGAGTACATAAAGCAGTCTTACAGTCTTTCCGCCATACTGTATTGTTTTAATGGGACTGTCGTGAGTAGCCCACAGGGCTATTGACCAAGCGCACGACTCCTTGTAAAGTCTCAGTGTGTTTGTGATTCATGCTGCGTTCTTGCACCACAATCATGAAGTCCCGGTCTATTCACCATGGTCGCTCTCTTTACTCCCCCTCAACTGTCAATGGAATTTAATATATCCTCAGTTTATTTTTCTAAGATATTGACTGCAAACAATTTACATTAAGTTTACGAGTTTAATCATAATTTCTGTCCAAAAACATAATCCTCTCTCTCCACAGCCATTCATAGATGGTTCAGTTTCCCTGAATATTAGCCTGCAAACTCAAAGTTGAATTTTATTGAATTCTGTGTCGGCATAAATTAGCCTTTGGATAAGGAAAGTTTCCTTTCCCGCCAGAATGTTCAATAAAATTATATTTCAACTTCAAATCAAATCAAATTTTATTTGTCACATACACATGGTTAGCAGATGTTAATGCGAGTGTAGCGAAATGCTTGTGCTTCTAGTTCCGACAATGCAATAATATCCAACAAGTAATCTAGCTAACAATTCCAAAACTACTACCTTATAGACACAAGTGTAAGGGGATAAAGAATATGTACATAAAGATATATGAATGAGTGATGGTACAGAGCGGCATAGGCAAGATACAGTAGATGGTATTGAGTGCAGTATATACATATGAGATGAGTATGTAAACAAAGTGGCATAGTTAAAGTGGCTAGTGATACATGTATTACATAAAGATGCAGTAGATGATATAGAGTACAGTATATACATATACATATGAGATGAATAATATAGGGTATGTAAACATTATATTAGGTAGCATTGTTTAAAGTGGCTAGTGATATATTTTACATAATTTCCCATAATTTCCCATTATTAAAGTGGCTGGAGTTGAGTCAGTGTGTTGGCATCAGCCACTCAATGTTAGTGGTGGCTGTTTAACAGTCTGATGGCCTTGAGATAGAAGCTGTTTTTCAGTCTCTCGGTCCCAGCTTTGATGCACCTGTACTGACCTCGCCTTCTGGATGATAGCGGGGTGAACAGGCAGTGGCTCGGGTGGTTGTTGTCCTTGATGATCTTTATGGCCTTCCTGTGACATCGGGTCGTGTAGGTGTCCTGGAGGGCAGGTAGTTTGCCCCCAGTGATGCGTTGTGCAGACCTCACTGCCCTCTGGAGAGCCTTACGGTTGTGGGCGGAGCAGTTGCCGTACCAGGCGGTGATACAGCCCGACAGGATGCTCTCGATTGTGCATCTGTAGAAGTTTGTGAGTGCTTTTGGTGACAAGCCGAATTTCTTCAGCCTCCTGAGGTTGAAGAGGCGCTGCTGCGCCTTCTTCACAATGCTGTCTGTGTGGGTGGACCAATTCAGTTTGTCTGTGATGTGTACGCCGAGGAACTTAAAACTTACTACCCTCTCCACTACTGTTCCATCGATGTGGATAGGGGGGTGTTCCCTCTGCTGTTCCCTGAAGTCCACAATCATCTCCTTAGTTTTGTTGACGTTGAGTGTGAGGTTATTTTCCTGACACCACACTCCGAGGGCCCTCACCTCCTCCCTGTAGTCCGTCTCGTCATTGTTGGTAATCAAGCCTACCACTGTTGTGTCGTCCGCAAACTTGATGATTGAGTTGGAGGCGTGCATGGCCACGCAGTCGTGGGTGAACAGGGAGTACAGGAGAGGGCTCAGAACGCACCCTTGTGGGGCCCCAGTGTTGAGGATCAGCGGGGTGGAGATGTTGTTGCCTACCCTCACCACCTCGGGGCGGCCCGTCAGGAAGTCCAGTACCCAGTTGCACAGGGCGGGGTCGAGACCCAGGGTCTCGAGCTTGATGACGAGCTTGGAGGGCAATATGGTGTTAAATGCCGAGCTGTAGTCGATGAACAGCGTTCTCACATAGGTATTCCTCTTGTCCAGATGGGTTAGGGCAGTGTGCAGTGTGGTTGAGATTGCATCGTCTGTGGACCTATTTGGACGGTAAGCAAATTGGAGTGGGTCTAGGGTGTCAGGTAGGGTGGAGGTGATATGGTCCTTGACTAGTCTCTCAAAGCACTTCATGATGACGGAAGTGAGTGCTACGGGGCGGTAGTCGTTTAGCTCAGTTACCTTAGCTTTCTTGGGAACAGGAACAATGGTGTCCCTCTTGAAGCATGTGGGAACAACAGACTGGGATAGGGATTGATTGAATATGTCCGTAAACACACCAGCCAGCTGGTCTGCGCATGCTCTGAGGGCGCGGCTGGGGATGCCGTCTGGGCCTGCAGCCTTGCGAGGGTTGACACGTTTAAATGTTTTCCTCACGTCGGCTGCAGTGAAGGAGAGTCCGCATGTTTTAGTTGCGGGCCGTGTCAGTGGCACTGTATTGTCCTCAAAGCAGGCAAAAAAGTGATTTAGTCTGCCTGGGAGCAAGACATCCTGGTCCGTGACGGGGCTGGTTTTCTTTTTGTAATCCGTGATTGACTGTAGACCCTGCCACATACCTCTTGTGTCTGAATTGAGATTCTACTTTGTCTCTATACTGACGCTTAGCTTGTTTGATTGGAATAGTTACACTGTTTGTATTCGGTCATGTTTCCGGTCACCTTGCCCTGATTAAAAGCAGTGGTTCGCGCTTTCAGTTTCACGCGAATGCTGCCGTCAATCCAAGGTTTCTGGTTTGGGAATGTTTTAATCATTGCTATGGGAACGACATCTTCAACGCACGTTCTAATGAACTCGCTCACCGAATCAGCGTATTCGTCAATATTGTTGTCTGACGCAATGCGAAACATATCCCAGTCCACGTGATGGAAGCAGTCTTGGAGTGTGGAATCAGATTGGTCGGACCAGCGTTGAACAGACCTCAGCGCTTGAGCTTCTTGTTTTAGTTTCTTTCTGTCAGGGATCAACAAAATTGCTTTACTAGTTAGGGTTAGGGTTAGTGTGGTTGATCCTTTTGCAGGTAGGAATGTGAGACAATATTAACTACATGACCAAAAGTATCTGGACACCTGCTCATCGAACATCTCTCATTTCGAAATCATGGCCATTAAATGGGCATTTAACATCCTCTACTCCTCTGGGAAGGCTTTCCACTAGATCTTGGAACATTGCTGGAGGGACTTGCTTCCATTCAGCAACGAGCGTTAGTGAGGTCGAAACTGATGTTGGATGATTAGGCCTGGCTTGCAGTCGGCGTTCCAATTAATCTCAACTATGTTTTTTGGGGTTGAGGTCAGGGCTGTGTGCAGGCCAGTCAAGTTCTTCCACATCGATCTCGATAAACCATTTATGTATGGACCTCACTTTGTTCACGGGGCATTGTCATACTGAAGCAGGAAAGAGCCTTCCCCAAACTGTTGCCACAAAGTTGGAATCACAGGATCGTCTAGAATATCATTGTATGCTGTATCGTTAAGATTTCTCTTCACTGGAACTAAAGGGCCTAGCCCAAACCATGAAAAACAGTCTCAGACCATTATTCCTCCTCCACAAAACTTTACAGTTGGCACTATGCATTGGGGCAGGTAGCGTTCTCCTGGCATCCGCGAAGCCCAGATTTGTCCGTCGGACTGCCAAGTGGTGAAGCGAGATTCATTACTCCACAGAATGCGTTTCCACTGCTCCAGAGTCCAATGGCGGCGAGCTTTACACCAATCCAGACGATGCTTGGCATTGAGCATGTATAAATTAGGCTTGTGTGAGGCTGCTCGGCTATAGAACCCCATTTTGTGAAGCTCCCGACGAACATTTATTGTGCTGATGTTGCTTCCAGAGGCAGTTGGGAACTCTGCAGTGAGTGTTGCAACCAAGGAAATTACGAGCTATGCGCATCAGCACTTGGTGTTCCGTTCTGTCAGCTGTGTGGTCTACCACTTCGCGGCTGAGCCGCTGTTGCTCCTAGATGTATCCACTTCACAATAACAGACAACAGGCAGCACTAGCACGGAAGAAATTTGACAAACTGATCTGTTGGAAAGGTGTCATCCTATGACGGTGCCACGTTGTAAGTCACTGAGCTCTTCAGTAAGGCCAATCTACTGACAATGTTTGTCTGTGGAGATTTCATGGCTGTGTGCTTGATTTTATACACCTGTCAGCAACAGTTGTGGCTGAAATAGCCGAATCCACTATTTTGAAGGGGTGTCCACATAGTTCTGTACATATACTGTAGCCACAGGAAAGTATGACTAAATAACATTTTCAAAGTGCTGGTAGTGCCTTCAGATTTCTATCACCTTCAGCATATCCAGAACGTGTAAACACATGCAGAGGCTTGACAAGTATGCATGTGTCACATGCATGTATTGTCATCTTGTGCGCATGCACATAACCTCAATATCCATGTCACGTGATGCTGAATAAGTTTAGTTTTGTGTAGGTGCTCTGTTGTCAGTATGATTTTAGTCCACTCATCTTTCTCAGGAACATGTTGTATTTACACAAACTGTACATGTGAATCAAGCACACAAGTCAGCAGAACCTTTCCACTATGAAGGAGCTCAGTATTTACTAATAAGTTGGCTATTTATTTACTAATATGTTTTATTCAGAGAGCAATGAAGAGGATTTCAGTTAACCTTTCCAGTTTGTATACTCCACACTGCTTAAGGCAATCTGAAATAGCCCCGTGTCAGCTTTGTACCAGTGCTGTCTAGTAATAGGTTTTCTGAGGTTGAACGATACCAGCCAGTTATCACCAGCATTAAAACGTCAATCATAACAGCTGTCCAATTTGCAGTGCTGTGCTGTACTCCAGGCAGTCAGAGCTCTTATTAAAGGGGTAGTCCAAGCCCAACAACATATCTATGCTAGTGTAGTTCTCTCACCAAGAAAACAAAAGGGGATTACATAAGGGGAACTTCCACATTAATCCTACACCCCCCCCCCCCCCACCCACCCCCTTCTTGGCACTTCCGCTATATGAGATTTCACGTGGCGGTGGTCTGCAGGATTTATTTCTGGATGAAAAACGGGGTTGGGTTGTGGGCGAACATTTTAGAGGACATCTTGTCCCTTCTTGACAGCTTTTGAATTTTTAACCCTTTGACAGTTTCGAACACACAGGTGTGATCATTCTACAGTGGTCCCAGCAGCATACTCTCAAAACAGTGTGATTAGAACACTTATTTTGAACGTCCAGTTAAAGTTGACGGAACAGTCAGCGTTTGAGCTGGCCACTGTTTTTTCACAGAAACATTGTGCACAAACAGAAAATTGTAAAGACTATGTCCTCAATGTGAGCAGTTTATTTTTGGATGCAATGTTCAGACATTCACAGAAGTAGCAACAGCATAACACAAATCTCATCCAAATCGGAAAATGTAGGCTACATTAGTCGTAGCGCTAACTGAGGTAAGTGACCTAACACAAGCGGTCATACTTAGCTAATGCTTGGCTGACAGAAACCATAATATGAATTAGCTAAATTTCAATTTACAAATCATCACATCACAGGTGAGCTCACCAGTGATCTAAATAATTGAGGAAAACACTTTCTAAAAATCTAAAGTGTTCTGACGATGGGTAGTTTGTACGAGCTGCCAGGTTTGTTTCTTTCGTTTAAACCAAAGATAAGAGGTTACAAGATGAGTTGGTTCTGTTTGCATTATGCATGTTGAAGGGGGTGTGCTGTCTACCATCATTCACTTTGGGAAGTTTAGACGAGTGAACCAACCCTTCATCTTGTTTTGTTATAACATCTTTGGTCTGACTGACGTTCACGTGACAACCAGAATGGGTTGTATGATATCAACAAACATGGCACCACACATAGTTGGCAATAAGCTTAGCTTTAGCTCATCTTAATCAGTCCAACCTTCAAAAAAGTATTTTACACACATCAAATATGTCCATTACAATCTACGCAAGAATCAGAATGCATGATTTGTAACCAGTATTTGAAAACATTTGAATGAAACATTAAATACATTATGCTCCATAGCTACAGTAGAAACGACAACATGATCTACACAAACTTTAATGATAACGTAATAAGGCACTTACTTTGACAGGAATGCACACATCTTAAGTTATTATTAGTAAGAAAAACAACAATGAAGGTAATGCGGTGGCCAGCTGGAAAATGTGCCAGGGGGGGGAAGTTTGTGCAAGTTATGTTCTGACTTGAGATGTGCAAATATGCATACTTGATCTGGGGAAACACTGGGGAAGTGCTTGGGCTCTTGTTGAAGAGAAGTTTGTCCGGCTCATTAATACCTCAAATATAAATTGTCCACAACAGTGAAATGGGCTACTTCTATGTGAATTAATGAGAACGTGGAACACACCTCAATTCAAACTGTTGTTAGAAAATTAACCTTGTTTAAAAATGATTTGAAATTGCAAGTTGAAACATAGCCTATAGATAATTAGCAGGCAGCGTACCTTGGTTTGAGGGCAGTGTGGGTTAAGTGTCTTGTTGCATAACAATCACATTTTGGAACAGTGAGTGCATTCTGACATCACGTACATAAAAAACTCACGCTTGGGCGTCCGTTAGAGATATTTGAAATTCACACGTGAAAAGGTTAAGCACATTGTTTACGATTTTCAAAATGTCTCTATGGAGCTGAGATACAATTGTGCCGTTTTAAACTTTTCATGCACAAGTTCCAACTATCTCTAACGGTCTCCCCAAAATAATATTTTTAGGATGCATGATGTCAGAATGCGCTCACTCTTCCAAAATGTGATTTTTACGCATCAGGACGGTTAACCTGCGCTGCCCTCAATCTAAGGCACGCTGCCTGCTAATTCTATAGCCTATGTTTCAACTTGTCAATATCAAAATATTTTCAAACAACGGTTTTATTTTCAATTTGTTTTAAATGTAGTTCCCAGGTCAAGTATGCAGACACTTTTTCCTTGTGGCACATTTTCAGGCTGGTGCCCGCATTGCCTTCATCGTTGTTTTCTTTACTAATAATTACTTGTGTGGACATGTGTGTGTTACTATCAAAGTAAGTGCCTTGTTAATTAAGTTATCTTAATAGTTTCTGTATATCATGTTATGTAGTTTCTACTGTAGCACATTGTATGTATGTATGTATGTTTGGAGCATAACGCATTCTGTGTAATCCTTTATAACTGCGGACAAGTGAAGTACTAATTGCATAACCTTTTATGGTGTTATACTTAATTGTGCTCATGTAGCTTGCTACATTATCCTATTAACTCTGTAAAACAATGCTAATGGCGTCAGAGAAGTATTAGCTTGTGTTGTATCATTTGAAGCTGCCCTGGCCTTATCAGGACCAGGGCCTGTGTATTAATTTGGCCTGTTTAGTATAACTCTGCTCTGCCCCCTTGTGGAGCTCCTCAGTTAATGTTTCTTACTGTTTCTTATGTAGAGTGCGAGAAGATAGCCCTATTTGGTAAAATACCAAGTCCATATTATGGCAACAGCTCAAATGATGTCTTGAGCTCAAGCAAAGAGAAACGACAGTCCATCATAACTTAAAGACATGAAGGTCAGTCAATCCGGAATATTGCTATGACTTTGAACGTTTCTTCAAGTGCAGTTGTAAAAACCATCAAGCACTATGATGAAACTGGCTCTCAGGAGGACCGCCACAGGAAAGGAAAACCCAGAGTTACCTCTGCTGCAGAGGATAAGTTCATTAGAGTTACCAGCCTCAGAAATTGGCAATTAACTGCACCTCAGATTTCAGCCCAAATAAATGCTTCACAGAGTTCAAGTAACAGACACATCTCATCATCAACTGTTCAGAGGAGATTGCGTGAATCAGGCCTCCATGGTTGAATTTCTGCAAAGAAACCACTACTAAAGGACACCAATAAGAGGAAGGGAATTGCTTGGTCCCAGAAACACGAGCAGTGGACATTAGACCGTTGGAAATCTGTCCATTGGTCTGATGTTTGGTCTGAAATTTGAGAATTTTGGTTCCAACTGCTGTGTCTTTGTGAGACGCAGAGTAGGTGAACGGATGATCTCTGCATGTGTGGTTCCTTTTGCTGGTGAAACTGTCTATGATTTATTTAGAATTCAAGGCACAGCACCATAGCTACCACAGCATTCTGCAATGATACGCCATCCCATCTGGTTTGCGCTTAGTGAGACTATAATTTGTGTTTCAACAAGACAATGACCCAGAACACACCTCCCGGCTGTGTAAAGGCTATTTGACCAAGAAGGAGTGTGATGGAGTCCTGCATCAGATGACCTGGACTCCACAATCACATACTTAAACCCAATTGAGATGGTTTGGGATGATTTGGACTGCAGAGTGAAGGAACAAGTGCTCAGCATATGTGTGAACTCCTTCAAACATTCCAGGTGACTACCTCATGAAGCTGGTTGAGAGAATGCCAGGAGTGTGCAAAGCTGTCATCAAGGCAAGGGTGACTACTTTGAAGAATCTAAAATATAAATAAGTAATATAAGTAAGCATTTCACGGCAAGGTCTACCTGATGTATTCGCCATGTGACAAGTAACATTTGATTTGATTTGAAGAGGAGCCCTGCTTCGAAGATCCACACACGACACATTCCAATCGGACATCTTTTTGAGGCGCAAAGCACGCTTCTTCTGTTCCATAGAAACACAGAAAAATGAAATAAGCCCACATCCTGTTATTCTCATCGACCCCACCTCATCCAACACATCCACAATTTTAATAGAGACTTCAAATAGATCTCCCAGGTAACAACATCGATCCAAAACCCTTATTCCAATCAAAAAAGACTCCGAACCTGGTTTTGATTTACAAGTTTCCACTACCACTTTACTTCTTATTTCCTTTTGCATTCTCCACTGTAATCCAGTTCTTCTCACTCTCATCTCCACCCGACACGCCATCTGATTCAAACAGAACATCCACTTCCGCCATTTTCCCCTGAAAAAGATTCTGGTGGAATGATTCCCCTTCCTCTTTTCTTTCCTGTCAACTTGCGTGACTAACAGTTTTTTTTTTTTTTTTTGCCTAAGTTGACTGACACTGGTCATGTTCAGCTTGTGTTGCACGTTTGTAAATTGATCAGTTATTCTGTGCATCAGTTATTCTGCTCTGAAATTGGAGAATGTACAGCTAAAGACAATTTATGTACTTGAGATAATACAGTTGAAGTCAGAAGTTTACATATACCTTAGCCAAATACATTTAAACTCAGTTTTTCACAATTCCTGACATTTAATCCTTGCTCGCACATGCTTTTTCAGTTATACACACACATTTTCTATAGGATTGAGGTCAGGGTTTTGTGATGGCCACTCCAATACCTTGACTTTGTTGTCCATAATTAAGCCATTTTGCAACAACTTTAGAAGTATGCTTGGGGTCATTGTCCATTTGGAAGACCCATTTGCGACCAAGCTTTAACTTCCTGACTGATGTCTTGAGATGTTTCTTCAATGTTTCCACGTAATTTTCCTTCCTCATGATGCCATCTATTTTGTGAAGTGCACTAGTTCCTCCTGCAGCATAGCACCCTCAAAAAAGAATGCTGCCACTCTCGTGCTTCACGGTTGGGATGGTGTTCTTCGTCTTGCAAGCATTCCCTTTTTCCTCCAAACATAACAATGGTCATTATGGCCAAACTGTTCTATTTTTGTTTCATCAGAGCAGAGGACATTTCTCCAAAAAGTACAACCTTTGTCCCCATGTGCAGTTGCAAACCGTAGTCTGGCTTTTTTATAGCGGTTTTGGAGCAGTGGCTTCTTCCTTGCTGAGTGGCCTTTCAGGTTATGTCAATATAGGACTCGTTTCACTGTGGATATATATACCTGTAGATACTTTTGTACCTGTTTCCTCCAGCATCTTCACAAGGTCCTTTGCTATTTTTTTGGGATTGATTTGCACTATTCGCATCAAAGTATGTTCATCTCTAGGAGACAGAACGTATCTCCTTCCTGAGAGGTTTTAGATTTGGTCTGGTTCGGACCAACCAAATTAGGTCTTGTTTGGGGGCGGAGCTCATTACAATAATAGCCAGTGTGTAGAATAATAGGCAAAATAAGGATATTGCATATTTCTATCTTTGTGTACCTATTTAGGATACATCACCATGAAGAGAATGACATTCATATCCATAATTATGCATTTCTGTATAGTACAGATCAGGGGGCCAGGATGTAATTCCGTTACGTTATTCCGTTACCGGATGTAAATCCACTTCACCTACTGTAGTTCAATAACCAAACTAAAAAATGTAAAAGCTAAGGTGTCATGTCATAGCCGACACCGTATTCTTTCTGGAGACGTCTTTGAATTTAATTTGGCGTTTTTGGAAAATGTGGTCGCATAGAAAACGGAGAGAGATTTTACCGTAATTACTCAACTTTACATGCACAGTTCTTGAAGTAAATGAGATTCTGTGAAATTGTCTGCGTACATTTTTCAAAGTAGTCCTATTGCATAGAGTTGTATGGTTTGTTAAAATTAGATTTTGTTTGGTATACATTTGAAAGTAAAAAATCTGAGTCAAAGTGTAATTCCGTTGCTGTGAAATTGCCCATGAAATTACCCAGTTGCATGGAAGACGACCAGGAACAAATTTTGTAAGACCTCTGGAATTAAGTAGTGTACTGGCTGGCTCTAGTCCACAATAATATGATATACAGCAGCACATTGGTTGATTAGTTATCCTTCTCTGTCCTCTTCTGCTCACACTGATAATGATAGATACAGTATGTCAGACACTATCGTCCATACTACACCTGTGCCTGCTCACTCAACCAGCATTTTCCATCGCAAGCACATCAGCATGACAGCTTTCCATAAATCACAGCTGATGATATTGGCATCGTGTGTATGTGGAAATCTCTGTAAGGGGATGTGATGTTCATATGTTAGCAGTGTGGCCATCGAATCCCATAGACTGACAGATGCAGGTAGCAATTCCCTGGTTTCTGCAGATTAGAGGATTAAGAGAGTTAGGATTTGTGCAATATCCTTAATGCATCAGCGCAGACAGTAGAGCCAGAATGAGTTTACAGTGCAGTAGTGTTTCTCTCTCTCCCATTTGCTGATAGACTTTGGTGACCTTGTATTTTCCTGTGTGTGAGATCTAAAGGCGCACTTTGTCTCTGTCTGACCCATCTCCATTTACATGTCTGTATGGCTGACCCATTTATCTACTGTACATACAGTAAATTACTGAATCTATTCCACCCGTATGCTGTTGTATAATTCATTTGTATTAAGTCGACCAGCTCTGCCCTTGGCTTTAGTAGAATATATTGCCTTGTCTGCTGTTATGAATACATTTATATTTTTACTGAAGACTGTATGTAAGTGCCTGTGTTCCCTGCAATGCCCTGTGTGTTTGGTTTAGTTGCTTTGGCAAAGCTTGAAAGTGAAGTCTTAGCACTACAGAGGAGATATACGGCTGATAACAGTCCTTGCAAGTCAATTCATGAAATCTTCAACGCTCAACGATCACGTTATTCAGATAGTATCTTATTAAATAACTGCAGTGTTCATGCTATTGGAATAAAATATGTTTTATAGCATACACCTTGTTAGACTGTACATTTTAAGCCTATCAACTTAACCTGTTTTGGAATTTTTACATTTTAAACTTAGACATTACCTCAAGGCTTTTTTTGCAAAGTAACCTGTTGTGTCCATGGCCAAGTGTTGGCTTGAAGGGAAATGAAACAGTCTGTAGTCTAAATTAATAAGAGTGCAATCAAGTATACAGTTTTAGAACGCTCCAAGTTCTAAATAACTTCCCAAGGAACATTGATTTCAGGTTCTCTCTGTCTCACTGCCTCGCTCCCTACCTACTCCCTCTCTGCTGGAATTATTGAACTTTTGAGGCTGAATTTTTTTAATGGTATTTCCTTTTCAAAGAGAAGTCAAGTGACAGAGGATATGCTTTTTAAACCAGCTAAATATTTAACTATATATGCTTTTAGGCTGAAAGATCGTATTTTTTAAAAGGCATATTTAGGACTTAATATTCCTCAATATGAATAAACTTGACGGTTACTTTTTTTGGTGATGGTGAATAAAATTGACATGTTGTAAATGAACATGCTCTCTTGAGAATGGCCTCGTCCAGATTGTACTAAACAGTACAGCTGGTTATAATAACAAGGGTGGCAAGTAGCCAAGAGGTTAAGGGTTTAAGAGCGTTGGGAAAGGTTGCTGGTTCGAATCCTCGAGCCGACTGAGTGAAAAATATGTCAATGTACCCTTGAGCAAGGCATATAACCCTAATGACTAAAATGTACAGTGCCTTCGGAAAGTATTCAGACCCCTTGCCTTTTTCCACGTTACAGCCTTATTCAATCTACACACAATACCCCATAATGACAAAGCGAAAACAAGTTTTTAGAAATGTTTGCAACTGTATTAAAAATGAAAAACAGATACCTTATTTACATAAGCATTCAGACCCTTTGCTATAAGACTCGATATTGAGCTCAGGTGCATCCTGTTTCCGTTGATCATCCTTGATGTTTCTAAAACTTGCTTGGAGTCCACCGGTGGTAAATTCAATTGATTGGATATGATTTGAAAAGGCGCACACACCCGTCTATATAAGGTCCTACAGATGACAGTGCATGTCAGAGCAAAAACCAAGCCATAAAGTCGAAGGAATTGTCCGTAGAGCTCAGAGACAGGATTGTGTCGAGTCACAGATCTGGGGAAGGGTACCAAAAAATGTCTGCAGCATTGAAGGTCCCCAAGAACACAGTGGACTCATTCTTAAATGGAAGAAGTTTGGAATCACCAAGACTCTAGAGTTGGTCGCCCGGACAAGCTGAGCAATCGGGGGTGAAGGGCCTTGGTCCAGGTGGTGCCAAAGAAACTGATGGTCACTCTGACAGAGCTCTAGAGTTCCTCTGTGGAGATGGGAGAATCTTCCAGAAGGACAACAATCTCTGCAGTACTCCATCAATCAGGCCTTTATGGTAGAGCGGCCAGATGGAAGCCATTCCTCAGTAAATTGCACATTACACCTACTTGGAGTCTGACAAAAGGCACATAAAGACTCTTAGACCATGAGAAACAAGATGTTCTGGTCTGATGAAACCAAGATTGAACTCTTTGGCCTGAAGGCCAAGCGTCACGTCTGGAGGAAACCTGGCATCATCCCTATGGTGATGTATGGTGGTGGTAACATGCTGTGGGGATGTTTTTCAGCGGCAGGGACTGGGAGAATAGTCAGGATCAAAGCAAAGATGAACGGAGCAAAGTACAGATACTTGATGAAAACCTGCTCCAGAGTGAACGTTCACCTTCTAGCAGGAAAACGACCCTAAGCACACAGCCAAGACATCGCAGGAGTGGCTTCAAGGGACAAGTCTCTGAATGTCCTCGTGGCCCAGCCAGAGCCCGGGCTTGAAACCGATCAAACATCTCTAGAGAGACCTGAAAATTGCTATGCAGAAATGCTCCCCATTCAACATGACAGAGCTTAAGAGGATCTACAGAGAAAAATGGAAGAAACTCCAGCAAATACAGGCTTCCAGTGTCGTACCCAAGAAGGCTCAATGCTGGCAAAGGTGCTTCAACAAAGTACAGAGTGAAGGGTCTGAATACTTATGTAAATGTGATATTTCAGTTTTTTATTTTAAGTAAATTAGAAAACATTTCTAAAAACCTGTTTTTGCTTTGTCATTATGGGGTATTGTGTGTGGATTGATGAGGTGGGGGGAATTATTTAATCCATTGTAGAATATGGCTGTAACAAAATGTGGAAAGAGTCAAGGGGTCTGAATACTTTCCGAAGGCACTGTAAATGTAAAGAACATGCAGGACTGTGCTTATTTAGCCTAGTCAGAAATGAACCAGTTAAATTAGCTGGACAGCCTTTGTGCCCCTGAAGCCAATGGAAATACAAATGTATTCAAAGTGAGAGAAGCAAGTAGCCTTTTCAGCCAAAGAAATTACCCACAATTGTAATTATAGTCTGAAGAAACGTTGTATTAATGAATTTGAACAAGACAATCAAAGACTTTTGTGTTAATGTGGCTTTGGAAATTATGCACTGTCATGCTGATGTTTTTCTCCTGCTTATCCTATGCCCAGAAGCCAAGTGAGCAGCGAGCACTGATCAGAACTAATTTAGGTGGAGTATGCTTACTAACTACGGTATACAGACAGGACTTTGGCACACTGTTTAAAAAAAAATATTTCACCTTTATTTAACCAGGTAGGCCAGTTGAGAACAAGTTCCCATTTACAACTACGACCTGGCCAAGATAAAGCAAAGCAGTGCGACAAAAACAACAACACAGAGTTACACATGGGATAAACAAATGTACAGTCAATAACACAATAGAAAAAGGGAGGTAAAGGCAATAAATAGGCCATAAGGGCGAAGTAATTACAATTTAGCATTAACACTGGAGTGATAGATGTGCAGATGATGTGCAAGTAGAGATACTGGGGTGCAAGAGGATGAGGATAGTTGGGTGGGCTATTTACAGATGGGTGGTGTACAGGTACAGTAATCGGTAAGCTGCTCTGACAGTTGATGCTTAAAGTTATTGAGGGAGATATAAGTCTCCACTTTCAGTAATTTTTGCAATTCTATCCAATCTTTGCCAGCAGGTAACTGGAAGGAAAGGCGGCCAAAGTAGGTGTTGGCTTTGGGGATGACCAGTGAGATATACCTGCTGGAGCGTGTGCTACGGGTGGGTGTTGCTATGGTGACCAGTAAGCTGAGATAAGGCGGGGCTTTACCTAGCAAAGACTTATAGATGACCTGGAGACAGTGGGTTTGGCAACGAATATGTAGCGAGGGCCAGACAAAACAAGAGCATTGTCGCAGTGGTGGGTAGTATATGGGGCTTTGGTGACAAAACGGATGGCACTGTGATAGACTTCAAGGCCTACCCTGTACCTGTGGATGTACTTCAAGGCCTACCTTCAAACTCAGTGTCTCTATGCTTGACATCATGGAAAAATCTAAAGAAATCAGCCATTACCCCAGAAGAAAAATTGTAGAACTCCACAAGTCTGGTTCATCCTTGGGAGCAATTTCAAAATGCCTGAAGGTACCACGTTCATCTGTACAAACAATAGTACGCAAGTATAAACACCATGGGACAACACAGCCGTCATACCGCTCAGGGAGGAGAAACGTTCTGTCTTCTAGAGATGAACGTTCTTTGGTGCGAAAAGTGCAAATCAATCACAGAACAGCAAAGGACCTTGTGAAGATGCTGGAGGACACAGGTACAAAAGTATCTATATCCACAGTAAAAATGAGTCCTATATCGACATAACCTGAAAGGCATCTCAGCTAGGAAGAAGCCACTGCTCCAAAACCATCATAAAAAAAGACTATGGTTTGCAACTGCACATGGGGACAAAGATCGTACTTTTTGGAAAAATTCCCTCTGCTCTCATGAAACAAAAATATAACTGTTTGGCCATAATATTCATCATTATGTTCGGAGGAAAAAGGGGAAGCTTGCAAGCCGAAGAACACCATCCCAACCGTGAAGCACGGGGGTGGCAGCATCATGTTGTGGGGGTGCTTTGCTGGAGGAGGGTCTGGTGCACTTCACAAAATAGATGACATCATGAGGTTGGAAAATTATGTGGATATATTAAAGCAACATCTCAAGACATCAGTTAAAGCTTGGTCGCAAATGGGTCTTCCAAATGGACAATGACCCCAAGCATACTTCCAAAGTTGTGGCAAAATGGCTTAAGGACATCAAAGTCAAGTTATAGAAGTGGCCATCACAACGCCCTGACCTCAATCCTATAGAACATTTGTGGGCATAACTGAAAAAGTGTGTGCGAGCAAGGAGGCCTACAAACCTGACTCAGTTACACCAGCTCTGTCAGGCGGAATGGGCCAACATTCACCCAGCTTATTGTGGGAAGCTTCTGGAAGGCGACCTGAAATGTTTCACCCAAGTTAAACAGTTTAAAGGCAATGATACCAAATACTAATTGACTGTATGCAAACTTCTGACCCACTGGGAATGTGATGAAAGAAAGAAATCCTGAAATAAATCATTCTCTCTGCTATTATTCTGACATTTCACATTCTTAAAATAAAGTGGTGAGCCTAACTGACCTAAGACAGGGAATTTTTACTAGGATTAAATGTCAGGAATTGTGAAAAACTGAGTTTAATTGTACTTGGCTAAGGTGTATATAAACTTCAGAATTCAGCTGTATGCCTTCAGAAAGTATTCATACCCCTTGACTTATTCCATATTTTCTTGTGTTACTTCCTGAATTCAAAAATGGGTAAATATTTGTATTTTTCTCAACCATCTACACTAAATACCCAATACTGACAAAGTGAAAACATATTTTTAGAAAATTTAGCAAATGTATTAAATGAAATACAGAAATATCACATTTGCATAAATATTCACACCCCTGAGTCAATACTTTGTAGAAGCACCTTCTGCAGCGCTTACAACTGTGAGCCTGTCTGGGTAGTTGTATAAGATCTTTCCAAACCTCGATTGTGCAACATTTGCCCTTTATTTTTTTCACAATTCTTCAAGCTCTGTCAAATTTGCCTGTGCTAAGCTGCATTCTGTTTCTTTTTTATACTGAAAAACTCCGGTCTTTAAAGATTACAAGAATACACATAACATGATGCAGCCACCACTATGCTTGAAAATATGGAGAGTCGTGCTCAGTAATGTGTTAAATAGGATTTGCCCCCAAACATATCACTTTGTATTCTAGACAAAAAGTTCATTGCTTTGCCAGATTTTTTGCAGTATTACTTTAGTGCCTAGTTGCAAACAAGATGCATGTTTTGGAATATTTGTACTCTGTACAAACTTCCTTCTTTTCACTCTGTCAATTAGGTTAGTATTGTCGAGGAGTACAGTAACTACTCTGTTGATTCATCCTCAGTTTTCTCCTATCACAGCCATTAAACTGTAACTGTTTTAAAGTCACCATTGGCCTCATGATGAAATCCCTGAGCGGTTTCCTTTTTCTCCAGTAACTAAGTTAGGAAAGACACCTGTACCTTTTGTAGTGACTGGGGGTATTGATACACCATCCAAAGTGAAGTGTAATTAATAACTTCACCATGTTCAAAGGGATATTAGATATCTGTTTTTTTTAATCCATCTACCACTAGGTGCCCTTCTTTACGAGGCATTGGACAACCTCCCTGGTCTTTGTGGTTGAATCTGTGTTTGAAATTCACTGCTCGACTGAGGGACCTTAAAGGTAATTGTACAGTATGTGTGGGGTACAGAGATGAGGCAATCATGTAAAAAATAATGTAAAACACTATTGTTGCACACAGGGTGACTTGATTACTTTTTAAGCCAATTACTCCAGAACTTATTTAGGCTTACCACAACAAAGGGGTTGCATTCTTATTGACTCAAGACTTCTCATCTTTTCATTTTTAATTAATTGTAAATGTTTCAAAAAATGTAATTCCACTTTGAAATTATTGTGTATTCTGTGTAGGCCAGTGACAAAACATCTCAATTTAATCTATGAATTATTATAATTTACAGTAAATATATACAAAAGAATACGTATAGGAGCAAATCAGCCGGAATATCAGGACACATGTTCGAAACATGTAGGTATTTACAGACTTGGCCCGGGAGAGGTTGAAAATGTCAGTAAAGACAGTTGCCATTTGGTCCGCGCATGCTTTCAGTACACGTCCTGGTAATCCGTCTGGCCCCTGCGGCTTTGTGAATGTTGACCTGTTTAAAGTTCTTTCTCACATTGGCTACGGAGAGAGTGATCACACAGTCGTCCGGAACAGCTGTTGCTCTCATGCTTGCTTCAGTGCTGCTTGCCTCAAAGCGAACTTAAAAGGCATTTAGCTTGTTTGGTAGGCTTCCCTTCAACTTTCGGCGCCGATAGAGATGGCCGCCTCGCTTCGCGTTCCTAGGAAACTATGCAGTATTTTTTTTTTATGTGTTATTTCTTACATTGTTACCCCAGGTAATCTCAGGTTTTATTACATACAGTCGGGAGGAACTATTGGATATAAGAGCAACGTCAACTCACCAACATTACGACCAGGAATACGACTTTCCCAAAGCGAATCCTCTGTTTTGCCCACCACCCAGGACAATGGATCAAATCCCAGCCGACGACCCAAAACAACGACGCCGTAGAAGGGGCAGACGGAGCAGTCTTCTGGTCAGGCTCCGTAGACGGGCACATTGCGCACTGCTCCCGAGCATACTACTCGCCAATGTCCAGTCTCTTGACAACAAGGTAGACGAAATCTGTGCAAGGGTAGCCTTCCAGAGAGACATCAGAGACTGTAACGTTCTGTGTTTCACAGAAACATGGCTCACTCAAGACACGCTATCGGAGTCGGTACAGCCAGCTGGTTTCTTCACGCATCGCGCCCACAGAAACAAGCATCTTTCTGGTAAGAAGAAGGACGGGGGTGTATGCCTTATGATTAATGAGACATGGTGTGATCATAACAACATACAGGAACTCAAATTATTCTGTTCACCTGACTTAGAATTCCTCACAATCAAATGCCGACCGCATTATCTACCTAGAGAATTCTCTTCGATTATAATCACAGCCGCATATATCCCCCCCATGCAGACACATCGATGGCCCTGAACGAACTTCATTTGACTCTATGTAAACTGGAAACCACATATCCTGAGGCTGCATTCATTGTAGCTGGGGATTTTAACAAGGCTAATTTGAAAACAAGGCTCCCTAAATTCTATCAGCATATCGATTGTGCAATCAGGGCTGGCAACACCCTAGATCATTGTTATTCTAACTTCCGCAACGCATATAAGGCACTCCCCCGCCCTCATTTCGGAAAAGCTGTTGCTCCCAGCCTATAGACAGAAACTAAAATAGGAGGCTCCCGCGCTCAGGTCTGTTCAACGCTGGTCCGACCAATCAGATTCGACGCTTCAAGATTGCTTCGATCACGTGTACTGGGATATGTTCCGCATTCCGGTGAACAACAACATTGATGTATACGCTGATTCGGTGAGCGGGTTTATTAGCAAGTGCATCGGCGATGTTGTACCCACAGCGTCTATTAAAACATTCCCTAACCAGAAACCGTGGATTGATGGCAGCATTCGCACAAAACTGAAAGCTGCTTTTAATCAGGTCAAGGTGACCGGAATCATGCCCGAATACAAACAGTGTAGCTATTCCCTCCACAAGGCAATCAAACAAGCTAAGTGCCAGTATAGAGACAAAATAGAGTCGCATTTCAACGGCTCAGACACGAGAGGTATGTGGTAGGGTCTACAGTCAATCACGGACTACAAAAGGAAAACCAGCCCTGTCGCGGACCAGGATGTCTTGCTCCCAGACAGACTAAACAACTTCTTTGCTCGCTTTGAGGACACTACAGTGCCACTGACATGGCCCGCTACCAAAACCTGCGTGCTCTCCTTCACTGCAGCCGACGTGAGGAAAACATTTAAACGTGTCAACCCTCGCAAGGCTGCAGGACCAGATGGCATCCCCAGCCGCGTCCTCAGAGCATGCGCAGACCAGCTGGCTGGTGTGTTTACAGACATATTCAATCAATCCTTATCCCAGTCTGCTGTCCCCACATGCTTCAAGAGGGCCACCATTTTTTCTGTTCCCAAGAAAGCTAAGGTAACTTAGCTAAATGACTACCGCCCCATAGCACTCACTTCCGTCATCATGAAGTGCTTTGAGAGACTAGTCAAGGACCATATCACCTCCACCCTACCTGACACCCTAGACCCACTCCAATTTGCTTACCGCCCCAACAGGTCCACAGACAATGCAATCACAATCGTACTGCACACTGCCCTAACCCATCTGGACAAGAGGAATACCTATGTGATAATGCTGTTCATCGACTACAGCTCAGCATTTAACACCATGTACCCTCCAAACTCGTCATCAAGCTCGAGACCCTGGGTCTCGATCCCGCCCTGTGCAACTGGGTCCTGGGCTCCCTGGCGGGCCGCCCCCAGGTGGTGAGGGTAGGTAACAACATCTCCACCCCGCTGATCCTCAACACTGGGCCCCACAAGGGTGCGTTCTCAGCCCTCTCCTGTACTCCCTGTTCACCAACGACTGCATGGCCATGGCCATGGCCTCCAACTCAATCATCACGTTTGCAGACGACAGTACAGTGGTAGGCTTGATTGCCAACAATGACGAGACGGCCTACAGGGAGGAGGTGAGGGCCCTTTGAGTGTGGTGTCAGGAAAATAACCTCATACTCAACGTCAACAAAACAAAGGAGATGATCGTGGACTTCAGGAAACAGCAGAGGGAGCATCCCCCTATCCACATCGACGGGACAGCAGTGGAGAGGGCAGAAAGTTTTAAGTTCCTCGGCGTACACATCACAGACAAACTGAAATGGTCCATTCACACAGACAGCGTGGTGAAGAAGGCACAGCAGCGCCTCTTCAACCTCAGGAGGCTGAAGAAATTCAGCTTGTCACCAAAAACACTCACAAACTTCTACAGATGCACAATCGAGAGCATCCTGTCGGGCTGTATCACCGCCGGGTCCGGCAACTGCTCCGCCCATAACCGTAAGGCTCTCCAGAGGGTAGTGAGGTCTGCACAATGCATCACCGGGGGCAAACTACATGTCCTCCAGGACACCTACACCACAGACAGATTATTTCACTTATAATTCACTGTATTACAATTCCAGTGGGTCAGAAGTGTACATACACTAAATTGACTGTGTCTTTAAACAGCTTGTCATGGCTTTAGAAGCTTCTGATATGTTAATTGACTTAATTTGAGTCAACTAGAGGTGTACCTGTGGATGTATTTCAAGGCCTACCTTCAAACTCAGTGCCACTTTGCTTGACATCATGGTAAAATCAAAAGACCTCAGAAAAAAAAGATTGTAGACCTCCAAAAGTCTGGTTCATCCTTGGGAGCAATTTCCAAACGCCTGAAGGTACCACGTTCATCTGTACAAACAATAGTACGCAAGTATAAACACCATGAGACCACGCAGCCATCATACCACTCAGGAAGGAGAAGCGTTCTGTCTCCTAGAGATTAACGTACTTTGGTGCGAAAAGTGCAAATCAATCTCAGAACAACAGCAAAGGACCTTGTGAAGATGCTGGAGGAAACAGGTACAAAAGTATATATATCCACAGTAAAACGAGTCCTATATCGACATAACCTGAAAGGCCACTGCTCCAAAACCATCATAAAAAGCCAGACTGTGTTTTGCAACTCCACATGGGGACAAAGATCGTACTTTTTGGAGAAATGTCCTCTGGTCTGATGAAACAAAAATAGAACTGTTTGGCCATAATGACCATCATTATGTTTGGAAGAAAAAGGGAGAGGCTTGCAGGCCAAAGAATACCATCCCAACCGTGAAGCACGGGGGTGGCAGCATCATGTTGTGGGCAGCTCGCTGCAGGAGGGACTGGTGCACTTCACAAAATAGATGGCATCATGAGGTAGGAAATTGATGTGGATATCCTTCAAAATGGACAATAAATCCAAGCATACTTCCAAAGTTGTGTTAAAATGTCTTAAGAACATCAAAGTCAAGGTATTGGAGTTGCCAACACAAAGCCCTGACATCAATCCCATAGAAAATTTGTGAGCAGAACTGAAAAAGCGTGTGCGAGCAAGGAGGCCTACAAACCTGACTCAGTTACACTATCTCTGTCAGGAGGAATGGGCCACAATTCACCCAACTTATTGTGGGAAGCTTGTGGAAAGCTAGTGTATGTAAACTTCTGACCCACTGGGAATGTGATGAAAGAATTAAAAGCTGAAATAAATAATTCTCTCTACTATTATTCTGGCATTTCACATTCTTAAAATAAAGTGGTCATCCTGACAGACCTAAGAGAGGACATTTTTACTTGGATTAATGTCAGGAATTGTGTAAAACTGAGTTTAAATGTTTTTGGCTAAGGTGTACGTAAACTTCTGACTTCAACTGTAAATGTAATAGATTTTTGAGAGATAGCATCCACAAATCATTTGACCGCTGCATTTTGAGATTATTTATCCCATTTTATTCATGAAAGGAAGTTGATACTGGCCTTCATTATTTACGACGTATTGCTGATATTATACATTAATTGAATTGATTTATGTTATTGTTTCTATTCTACTATATTTTACAGTAGCCTATGTATTGCCTACCTAAACGTCCGTTATTACATTTGAAGTCCTTCAAAATTGAAACTACACATCGTAATGATAGAAAGTAGAATATAAACTTAGATATAGGCTACTGTGGGTGTGGTCACAGTAATTAAAGGAAATTAAAAATGCTAAGCAGAGCATGCCTAGAGCTTGTGGCTGAGCAGTACCAAAGCGGGAGAGAAAGCATACATTATTTTTTAAGTCTGCTCGAATTGCGCTCTGCTCCATACTCACCCACTTACATTCCCTGGCATTCAAAAGCAGCCCTGCTTTAGGCTATCAAAGAACTGTCAATGAATAATCATATCAATGGGTGGAATCGGTGAATGAATGGGTGCAGCAACCATTAAACGGTCTGACAAGCTGCATAACAAATGAGGCCTAATTAGACAAAATAACAATTAAGTCGTTCAAACGAGATACATGTAGTAACCAAAAAAGGGTAAGTCAAATCAAAATATATTTTATTTGAGATTCTTCAAAGCAGCCACCCTTTGCCAAAGTAGCCACCCCAGTTTTGCACAACCGGCTTCATGAGGTAGTCACCTGGAATGCATTTCAATTAACAGGTGTGCTTTGTTAAAAGTGAATTTGTGGAATTTATTTTATTATTAATGCATTTGAGCCAATCAGTTGTGTTGTGACAAGGTAGGGGTGGTATACAGAAGATAGCCCTATTTGGTAAAAGACCAAGTCCATATTATGGCAAGAACAGCTCAAATAAGCAAAGAGAAATGACAGTCCATCATTACTTTAAGACATGAAGGTCAGTCAATCTGGGAAGTTTCCACAAGTGCAGTTGCAAAACCCATCAAGTGCTATGATGAAACTGTTTCTCTTGAGGACCGCCACAGGAAAGGAAGACCCAGAGTTACCTCTGCTGCAGAGGATACGTTCATTAGAGTTAACTGCACCTCACATTTCAGCCCAAATAAATGCTTCACGGAGTTCAAGTAACAGACAGATCTCAACAACAACTGTCAAGAGGAGACTGCATGAATCAGGCCTTCATGGTCGAGTTGCTGCAAAGAAATCACTACTAAAGGACACCAATAAAAGGAAGAGACTTGCTTGGGCCAAGAAACACAGGCAATGGACATTAGACTGGTGGAAATCTGTCCTTTGGTGCAAATTTGAGATTTTTGGTTCCAACAGTTGTGTTTTTGTGAAACACAGAGTAGGTGAATGGATGATCTCCGCACACATAGAATTCAAGGCACACTTAACCAGCATGACTACCACAGCATTCGGCAGCGAAACACAATCCCATCTGGTTTGCGCTTAGTGGAACTAAGGCTTTCTTTTCAACAGGACAATGACCCAAATTACCTCTAGGCTGTGTAAGGACTATTTGACCAAGAAGAGAGTGATGGAGTGCTGCATCAGATGACTTGGCCTCCACATTCACCTGACCTCAACCCAATTGAAATGGTTTGGGATTAGTTGGACCACAGAGTGAAGTAAAAGCAGCCAACAAGTGCTTAGCATATGTGGGAACTCTTTCAAGTCTGTTGGAGAAGCATTCCAGGTGAATCTGGTTCAGAGTGCTATGAGTGCGCAAAGCTGTCATCAAGGCAAAGGGTGGCTACTTTGAAGAATCTCTAATAGAAAATATATTTTGATTTCTTTAACACTGTTTTGGTTACTACATGATTCCATGTGTTATTTCATTGTTGTGATGTCTTCACTATTATTCTATAATGTAGAAAATAGTACAAAAAAATAAAAACCCTTGAATGAGTAGGTGTGTCCAAACTTTTGACTGGTACTGTATATTTTTTACAAAGTCATTCAAACAAGGTACTAAGTTTGAATGAGATACTTAGTTGTTAGAACAATAATTCCAAGAGGAATTTTTTTATAAAAATAATTGCCCTGGGCTTCAGGGCTTCTGTACTTCCATAACATTCCTTGTATTAATCAGAGAGAAAAATGTCATCCTGAAAACTATGTTCTCTAGCACTCCGTTGCTGATGCGACATGTGCAATGTATTTGAAGGAAAGCATCAGCCTACTTATTGATAATACACTCACATGTCTGCTTAATATGTTGTGAACCATGTTGTGATACCATTTTGTTCAGTAGTAGATTCATACACTCTTTAACAAGTTATATTTTTCCTTTCTTATTTGGTGTTTTCGGTACGTGTAGGTGTGTAGCATTCAGATAAATGTCGGGGCCCGAGGGGGAAACCATTAGAATCCAGAATCACACATAGACCTGCTGTCTGATGTTTTCCCATTTCTCTGATGGTATGATTCTTCCCCTTTCTCCAAACAGCGAATGTTTGTTTTTCTGAACGCGGGGGTTCAAGGGAGTCATTAGGTAGGTTGCAATGTGTACTACTGATATGAGGAGAGGGTTATGAAAACAAGATTGGAATGTGTGTGGAAGGGGTTAATGGGGACAAGAGTACATTAATAGTTCTGAAGCTGCTGTTTCAGAGCTTAGGCTACTCAATGCCATTACTGAAGCATTAATAACTAATTGTTATTTAAGGGGCGCTGGTCAAAGTAGTGTACTATATAGGGAATAGGGTGCCATTTGGAACGCACACACCTCTCTTCTCCAGCCCGACGCCGTAGTCTGCCCATAAAAATCGAGTAATTATTTGTGGAGCCTACACTTGATATACACTGATGTTATGCTATGTTAGACATTCTCTTCCACTGTGCAGATGCTTCAAAGTCAAATATGCAGTACATGTTCCTCACAAAAGTTAATACGATAGTAAGTGTTAATACAACATGTTAAAAGTACTTGTCGTTAATTGAAGTGTTCATCAGTGGTTTGATTTAGAAGACAAATTGGAGAAGTGCAATTAACTCATCGGAGCTGTGACTGGACTGTCAGTCTACTCCCTCTAGTAGACCAGGCTTTCTCTTCCTGCTGGATACCACTGTGGGAGGCGCTGCTGCTCGCATTATCAAGCCTAACTACCTTCCCTGACCTGAGAACCCCTTTTGGAACACACAATGTGCCCCAATTGATTGTGTCCTCCGTGTCTACAAATGCACAGTAACAGTTGCTTGTACAGTGATACACAGAACTCTGGGGTGGTCCTATTCATGTGACCTTTAATCTATGCGCTCAGATAACGCTACTCTTCAGACTCTCTGTCTACTGTGCAGGGTGATGCACATTCACTTGCTACTCTGGCCCGATAAACATGCTACTTCATTTGTATTGTCCCCTACTGTCTTGATGGTGTATTTTTTCGTTTTTTTGAAAGAGCTACTAATTAGATGTTGTTGCTCCTTGTGATCTTCCACAGACTGCTCTGTAGAGTGCCATGTTGTGCTTGCCCAGTGTCTATTCACAAAACAATGACAAATCAAAGTCTTTCTAGTCTAAAGAGAAGTGAATAGATAATTATATATCACTTTTTAAGTTAAATGCAATCATATGTTTTAGTGAGTTTTATGCTTTATGCCAAATGAGATTCATTCGTATTATCCACTCATCTCACCTATTTCTCCGTCTCTCACTGTCTCTCTTGCAGTATGCGCACGTCCTTTCCTCTCTCTCTTGTCGTTGCTGTCTGACTTGTTTGCTGTGTGACAGGCTTTTAGTGGAGGGGATTTGTCAGATTAACCAGGGCCACCCCATCATCGGAGCCATCCCCAGTGAGGCGTCTGTCTGCCTGCCATTTGCCTGTGCTGTGCTGGCTGGAGCTCCCCTGCTGTGCGGTTCCTCAGTGTCACACATTCACCGGGCCGTTGAGCCATCAGAGGCGTCAGCATACAGCCCCAGCCTTATCTCCTGCTGTAATAACTGTGCCCACTCAGGCGACTCCATCTCCAAGGCAATTTCCCAACTCACTACCCTGGTTTAGGGGTCCGAGGAAAGGGTACTCATGTATGTGTATGTGTATTTAAATGTTTACTTGTTTATGTATTTATTCACTGTGTTCTTTGGCATGTTTGTTCATGCAGAGCTCCGGCGTGTTAGAGGCACTTTATGGATTTGTAACTGGCCAAGTGCTCTGTCATCCAAGAAACGATCAAAGGTAGATTACTTTGAAAAAAGCTATGAATCGCACATACTGTACGTACACAGGTACACAGACACAAACACACACACACACACACACACACACACACACACACACACACACACACACACACACACACACACACACACACACACACACACACACACACACTAGAAAGACACAGCAGGAACTTCTTCCTCTCTGACTAGTCTGTCTGGGCCTTAATTGTTTCCCAAACAGCAGTAACCAAACACGAATGTACATGCAGTGCATAGAGATTGATCTGCATTAAGGAGAGATTGTTGTGATGAGTCATTGCGGATGCTGTGTGCTTTTCCTGGCTGTTGTACTTATGGCAGCCATTCAGTTGTACTTGTGTCATTAGAAAGTAAAGGATCAGACGCTAAGCTCTTGGGTTTAGATTTGGTGTGGCAACTCACCATGGCTGCTGTAGAGCATAGACCTAAATCAGGAAACTAAGAGTGCTTTGTGAAAGCTTTTTGATCAACACCACTCAAATGTATGAGTAGAGATGGATGTGATAGTAGCTAACAGCCTAAAGGCACAGAGGAGAGTCTTTGATCAAAGGTGGAGAGATTTGTTTACTTTGCATAAGGCACTTGGAAATTACTCTATTGCTCAGCATAACAGCGCTGCACACTCAGTCAAAAGCCTAGTGATTGGACCGGGAGGATTTTACTGTGATTCCTCCATTTGGTTTGTATAACTGACTGTCAACATAAAACGAGTTAATCTGTGACAGAGCATTGATGAAAAACGGTTCATGAATTTCAATGGGGTGTATGTTACTGTCAGACATTGCGTGTGAGCATGTGTGTGAGCCCCCCTGCTCCAGTCAGTTTAGGAATTGTGATAATCAGGCTTTACTATCTATAGAACAGAGCAGAAATGACTGCTAGATTAAGACACTTCAATATTTGGTCGCCAAAGCCGACATTTAATCTCAATCTGTATTGGACTGCAGAAATTATCTGACAGGAAAGCAATCTCCTGACAGGAAAATCAAGTTTTATCTCTCAATTTGTTCAGTTTCCAAAAGCTACTATAGTGTCCTAACACTCCGTGCTTCTGTGTACGAATCTAATATCTGATTTCATATTTTTTACTCACAGTTCCAATAAGCACCCGTGATCTGGACATAAAAGTCTGAGGTACATGTTAGTGATATCGGCATGGCAGGTGGGTTGTGGTGAGGGGAGCATTGGGACCCCATTTCTAAAACAGTAAAGTACAGCATTTTTAAATGGCTATTTTCCCTCAGTAATTTCAAAATGCCTGACAGCTCCATAGCCTGAGTGGAATCTGATCACACCAGAAGGACATCTTGTTAGGTCTCCAAGGCAATCTTCTACATAATGGAACCCCGGCCCAGCAATGATGACATTCTTAGCAGTATAGTTGACTACAGCTTATATTATACCTCCTCCTTCATTTCACGGTGAGAATATTTTCATAAAGTTATTGTAGTAATTCCTATAGGCTGCCCCCCCCCCCCCCAGGCACACACACATTTAACTGTAGTTTGAAATGTCGTAAGAAAAAATAATAACACAGAAGATCAGCGGATAGATTCCTCCTAACAGTTGCTTGTATTCAGTACCTGCTCATGTTCAACTCAAACTGTTTTTACTTGACCTCTGGCACATAATTTTCCACATAATCTGGCACATAATCTTCCTCATTTGATGTTTGATGTCAGTACAAGCCTATAACATTTCACATGGGCCACCAGAGCTAGAGATATCCACATCCATTAAACTTTTCCCTGCTCTCACACACTCTTGATTTGGCCCTGTAGGGTTAAAGATCCAATTACCAGACTGGCAGATTCCCTAAATTGCTTTAGATGTCACAGATGTCACACTCTCCCAGGTCGGACACCGAGCCCCTCAATCCAATCCATTTGCATGATGGGAGAGTTCCAGGGCTGATAAAATTGTGATTTATAGGATGGCTCTGACGTTAATCCCTGATTGATCGGTAAATTGAGTCTTATAATATGAGTTATTTCCTGTGCCGTACATAAAACAGTCCTTCTTCACTAAATCCCTCTTTAATGTTTCTCTCTCTGCTCTCACGTGTTCTCCTCATATTTGCCTGTATTGAAATATTAAAGAGGGTCCCAGGAAACGATATGTCTACTGGGAAATGAGGTGACATTTTTGGCAAAGGTGGTTCACAATTATTTTTTGGGGAAGCCAGACTATAACTCTTTGAGCCAGTGCTTCATTGGCAAGTGGAGAAGTTGTCACCCTTTTTTTATATCCTAAAAGTTGAATATTACAGAAATAGCTAGGTCACCTTTACCCTCACACTTCTCACTCAATGTGGCAGAAGATTTCAGATGAGTAATTTAGACTTTGTCCCTGTTTTAAGTCCAACCCAGATGAGTTTTAAGTGCTCTGTGGCGCTGCAATCGGTTTCTGCCTCTCTCATCCTTCCTTTTTATTACTGAGTTTGAAGCATTTGTCGACAGCCTACAATAAGTGGATTACTCAGGGGCATGTTTTAATGAGCAAGGGAAAGAAGCACAAATGCATAGTGAGAGGACGGCAATCACGTTTTATGCTGCACATTGAGAAAATGAATCAATAGACTCATTAATGAAATAAACACCTGTTGTTAACACATGCACAGACAAACAGCTGTTGTATTTATCATAGACCATGAGAACAGGTTTTCTGTTGTCTCCATTCGTTTATACTTCAGTGTACTTCCATGTATAAAACAATCTGCTCTCTTGAAAATCAACATGTATGCTTTTATAACTTCTCTGATGTATTTCAAGTAGGGGGCTATTACTTGATATAAAAAAAACACACAAAAAAAAAAACGTTTTGACAGATTTGTATACTGCCGATATCGGAATACCTGAATAGATACCTGACTATCGTGGGATACGGCTCCTCTTATAGCCCACTTACAAATCATTCAAACCCCTGATAATATTTACACCCAAAGTTGAAGTGAAAAGGCTCATGGTTGGGTGTATCTGGGCCCTGCAGTACAATCTGAGGCTAGAAGCCTCCCAGTCAATCATAGGGAGCCGAATCTGGGGGTAGGGAGGAGAGCTGGAGACCATCCAACTGCTTTTTCTCTCATTACTGTGAGGATCCATCAAAATCACATAGGCATGGATGGTGGTTTCCTGTAGCTTTAATTCACTTTCCTCTCCCCCACTGTAGAACACGCCTGTCTGTTCATTCACAGAGATGGCACATCGGGCCAGATCTGAATATGAGTCTTGCTGCCATCTGTTCATGGGACTCAGACTCACACCGAAGGTGTAGGCGGAGAGGATTACTCACTTTGGCCTGTTAATATTTATGGGAAGGAATTCAGTGAAGTGTTAAGATACAGTGCCTTCAGAAAGTATTCATACCCCTTGACTTATTCCACATTTTGTTGTGTTACAGCCTGATAAAAAAATATTTTAAAAAATAGACTTTGTTCTCACCCATCTACACACAATACCCCATAATGACAGTGAAAACATGTTTTTAGAATTGTTTGCATATTTATTGAAAACATAAATATCTCATATTGAAAACATAAATATCTCATATTGAATACATAAATATCTCATTTACAAAAGTATTCACACCCCTTTGCTATGACACTCCAAATTGAGCTCAGCTGCCTCCTATTTTCTTTTAAATATAATGGCACAAATAAAGACACCGATTGGCCTATAGGTGGTGCGGTTGTAAGCAGTCTCTCCCTCATATCTGCCGGCCCATTTAAACCGTTTTCAAGTGCATTTGGAAAGTATTCAGACCACTTGACTTATTCAACATTTTGTTACGCTACAGCCTTATTCTAAAATGGATTCAATCATTTTTTCCCCTCATGAACCTACACGTAATACCCCATAATGACAAAAAAAAAAACATTTAAATAAGACCCTTTACTCAGTACTTTGTTGAAGCACATTTGGCAGTGATTACAGCCTCAAATCTTCTTGGGTATGACGCTACAAGCTTGGCACACCTGTATTTGCAAGTTCTGTCAGATTGGATGGGGAGCATCGCTGCACAGCTATTTTCAGGTCTCTCCAGAGATGTTTGATCGGGTTCAAGTCAGGGCTCTGGATGGGCCACTCAGGGACATTCAGAGACTTGTCCCAAAGCCACTCCTGTGTTGTCTTTGCTGTGTGCTTAGGGTCATTGGCCTGTTGGAAGGTGAACCTTCACCCCAGTCCTGAGCGATCTGGAGCAGGTTTTCATCAAGGATCTCTCTGTACTTTGCTCCGTTCATCTTTCCCTTGATCCTGACCAGTCTCCCAGTCCCTGCCGCTGAAAAACATCTTCCACCATGCTTTCTGTCTGGTTTCCGCCAGACGTGATGCTTGGCATTCAGGCCAAAGAGTTCAATCTTGGTTTCATCAGACCAGAGGATCTTGTTTTTCATGGTCGAAGAGTTCTTTAGGTTCCTTTTTGGCAAATTCCAAGTGGGTTGTTATGAGCCTTTTACTGAGGAGGCCTGATTGGTGGAATGCTGCAGAGATGGTTGTCCTTCTGGAAGGTTCTCCCATCTCCACAGAGGAACTCCGGAGCTCTGTCAGAGTGACCATCCGGTTCTTCGTCACCTCCCTGACCAAGGCCCTTCTCTCTCATTTTCTCATTTTGGCCAGGCAGCCAGCTCTAGGAAGAGTCTTAGTGGTTCCAAACTTCTTCCATTTAAGAATAATGGGACCACTGTATTCTTGGGAAGCTTAAATGCAGCAAACATTTTTCATACCGTTCGCCAGATCTGCGCCCTCATCACAATCCTGTCTCGGAGCTCTACGGACAATTATTTCGACCTCATGGTTTGTTTTTTTGCTCTGACATACACTATCAACTTGTGGGACCTTATATACAGCCAAATACATTTAAACTCAGTTTTTCACAATTCCTGACATTTAATCCTAGTAAAGATTCCCTGTCTTTGGTCAGTTAGAATCACCACTTTATTATAAGAATGTGAAATGTCAGAGTAATTGTAGAGAGTGATTCATTTAAGCTTTTATTTCTTTCATCACATTCCCTGTGGATCAGAAGTTTACATACACTCAATTAGTATTTGGTAGCATTGCCTTTAAATTGTTTAACATGGGTCAAATGTTTTGGGTAGCCTTCCACAAGCTTCCCACAATAAGTTGGGTGATTTGTGGCCCATTCCTGCTGACAGAGCTGGTGTAACTGAGTCAGGTTTGTAGTCCTCCTTGCTACTTGCACACTTTTTCAGTTCTCTCCGCACATTTTCTATGGGATTGAGGTCAGGGCTTTGTGATGGCCACTCCAATACCTTGACTTTGTTGGCCTTAAGCCATTTTGCCACAACTTTGGAAGTATGCTTGGGGTCATTGTCCATTTGGAAGACCCATTTGTGACCAAGCTTTAACTTCCTGACTGATGTCTTAAGATGTTGCTTCAATATATCCACATAATTTAATTAATTAATTAAAAATCATACAATGTGATTTTATGGATTTTTGTTTTAGATTCCATCTCTCACAGTTGAAGTGTACCTATGATAAAAATGACAGACCTCCACATGCTTTGTAAGTAGGGAAACCTGCAAAATCGGCAGTGTATCAAATACTTGTTCTCCCCACTGTAAATGTATGTAAACTTCGAACTTGACCTGTAGATAGGTGTGTGCTTTTCCAAATCATGTTCAGTCAATTGAATTTGCCACAGGTGGACTCCAATCAAGTTGTAGGAACATCTAAAGAAGAGGCTCAATTTCTAGTCTCATGGCAAATGGTCAGAATACTTATTTAAATAAGGTTTTTCTGTTTCATACATTTGCAAAAAAAATGCTTTGTCATTGTGGGGTATTGTGTGTAGGTTGATGAGGATTTTAGAATAAGGCTGTAACGTAACAAAATGTGTAAAAAGTCAATGGGTCTGAATACTTTCTAAATGCACTGTAGGTGTCATTCCTCATTCTGAAAAAATGGGCCTATAATTGCCACCAAAGGTGCTTCTACCTAGAATTGACTCAGGGGTGTGAATATATTTCTGTATTTAATTTTCAATAAATATACTAAAATGTCTAAAAACATATTTTCACTTTGTCATTATGGTGTATTGTGTGTAGATGGGTGAGAAAACAAATCCAGTTAATGCATTTTTAATTCAGGCTGTAACACAACACAATGTGGATTAAGTCAATGGGTATGAATACTATCTGAAGGCACTGTATGCCGTTTTGATTGCTTGCCTGAATTACGTCTGCCGTTCCATCTACTATGATGTGTGTGTGAAACCCTGCCTCGGAAGTTTGTCTATACCTGTATGTGGGACTTGTTGGGTTGAAGCCCTGGGAGTTTTTGTCAGCTGCTTATCTGCTCAGGTGGCTTTTATGTGTAATCAACAGGTTCCTAAAGGACACATTCACTCAAAGCCCGGAATTTATACAATTCCCTGTGGAAACCTGTCAGTCACCGAGTCACCAGGTGGAAAGATGTGCAAGAATCCTGAGGAGGAGGGAAGTGTTCAGAGAAGTAGCTACGCTCAGGGAGCAAGAGACTATTGTGTAGATCCACAAGAGACAGACCTCCTTAAAGACATTTCTCTCTACCTACCTACCTCCCTCCCTCAGTAGTGTTTCCTTGTTTTGTACAACTAGGTTTGTGTGGCATAGTAATGTCAGTGTTCTGGTTTTATTTATGGTTTTGATGTGTTGCAGTTCTAACTGTGTGAATCCATTGAATGTGACTCACGGTAACTTGTGTTGAAATTCAGGTCAGGCTCCAAACACCAGCTTCCTTGTTAGGGATTCAGAGCAAAGCTGAGAAAACCTATTGTTATTCTCTGTATTCTTTTTTTACATGGTCAAATAACTCAAGCATAGATTGGTAACTTTCTTTCTAATTTGGCACACAGAAACTAGAGGCCATGAGTAACTGTCAAAAAGCATGGCACCGATTGGCAGTCTCTTATAAGCAGGCTCGCTCTCATATCTGCCGTCCAGTTTGAAATGTATGTAAGTGTCTTTCCTCATTCTGAACAAATTTGGCTCAAGGACATATAAGGTCCGTCAGGATAGATTTTCCTCCATCTTGTAAATTTTGGAAAACCTTTGAAAATTGTATTCTCAAATATAGTGTGTAGGCCCATGGTACATCTCTTAACTTAGTCTGAGAAAAGATAAGGGATTAGTTAAGAGATGGCTGAGTTATTGATAAATCTGAAAATCTAATGTTACGTGTCAATTTAAATCCCCTTCACAATGGCCTATCAACTTGAAACTGTTTAGGATCATCAAAGACATTACCATGATGAACCATATGAAAAGGTTGTCATTGATATCTTAAAAAATTAACAATTCATTTTTTTGACAATGTAACGCTAATGCTTAAAATACATAATCATAGGAAATCTTCTTCTCTTGGACTAAAAGTCAGATTCACTCCAGATTGGTTTTGGACTTACAATAGTCCCTAAAGAGTTTGAGAAAATAACATTGATGCATTCACACTATAGCAGTAGATGCATATTAACACATACACTAATATGATAAAAATAATAATAATAATTTGTTTCCGGGGAGGGACATCTGTTTTTGGTAGATGCTGGCTGATCACATATCTGGTCGCAAAATGTCCTTTCATAGGATACCCGGAGGCAAAAGGTGCGTTCCTCTGCTCCGATGTTGCTGACACCGAACAGATCTCACAATGCCAAGATAGGAATTTTAATTATCAGCTAACCACATCATATGTTATTACAATCTGTCAGTTGATGACACAGTTGATGACTTTGCACGCAATCATTGTTTGATGCATGTAACGTCTGAGCAAGGGAACACGACCCAAGTCATTAATATCCGTTGGTGATTGGTTGAGGCTTCTTGGGTGTGTGACGTCACTCCGAGCCCTTACCAAAACATGGCGGACAGTTTCTCTCGCCTCAATCTTAAACCAGTATTAACCACCAACTTCAATGACAGGTATCTTAAAATTAAAAGACAAGTTTAGCATGACCACTCCCAAATAACATTGTCGCAGAGGGCTTTCTCGCTAGCTACAGTGTTTTTCATCTCAGCCATTTTCTTGTAAAACAGCTCAGCTAGCTAGCGAAATGCTAACTTGCGACACTAGCTAGCTAACGTGTTGGATAAACTTTTTCTAGACTCGGGAGCAGGAGCCAGCGGGTTACGGTACGTCTTAACATGTTCCGTTGGGAGCAATGAAACAACAGAGCACCATTCCTTTTCTTTCTTTTTTTTCTTTTTTTTTTACCCCTTTTTCTCCCCAATTTCGTGGTATCCAATTGTTTTTTTTAGTAGCTACTATCTTGTCTCATCGCTACAACTCCCATACGAGCTCGGGAGAGACGAAGGTTGAAAGTCATGCGTCCTCCGATACACAACCTAACCAAGCCGCACTGCTTCTTAACACAGCGCGCATCCAACCCGGAAGCCAGCCGCACCAACGTGTCGGAGGAAACACCTGGCAACCTTGGTTAGCGCGCACTGCGCCCGTCCCGCCACAGAGGTCGCTGGTGCGCAATGAGACAATGACATCCCTACCGGCCAAGCTCTCCCTAACCCGGACGACGCTAGGACAATTGTGCGTCGCCCCAACGGACCTCCCGGTCGCGGCCGGTTACGACAGAGCCTGGGCGTGAACCCAGAGTCTCTGATGGCACAGCTGGCGCTGCAGTACAGCACCCTTAACCACTGCGCCACCCGGGAGGCAGAGCACCATTCCTTTTCAATGATGGGAAGGGAAAGTTGGTGGGGGGACCATTCGGCGATGCAAGTATGGGAGAATGGATGTGAACAGGGTGGGACCAAAGTTGGGGAAGCTGAACTGAAATACTTCATCGCGGCACGCTTGCCAATCAAAGCTCACCATACTGTAGCTTCCAGACCCTACTGGATTGGCTGTTGATACCTAGCACTATGCTTGCTAGCTTGCTGGCACCCACACGAGGTTGAAACTAGTGTGGCGAGGCAGAAAAGAAGTGCTAGTTAAAACATACTGTTATATGACTCTACGATGGGCAACAACAACTGGCTAATAGAACTGAACCAATGGACAAATAAAATTTGGTATGTAAACGTTATGAATATGTCCTTAGAAGCTGTGTGAATAGAAAGTCACTGCAACCTTAGATGGCTGCACCAGACCAGTTTTGTGGCACTATACTGTAGATGTCATTGGTACCAGCGGCACCATAGGATACTAGAGCTATATCTATTGATCAAGTGGACTTTGTCTAATAAAAATGAATGTTCAATTCAAATTATGCAGACAATTAATGTGATTTTTTTTTTTTTATCAGTATAGGTGTATAATCACATTGTTTCCCTGTTATGTGGTCTGAAGGCTGTGAAAAAAATTATATTTTAATCGGTAAAATGAGAAGCCGGAAGTCCTGATTCTTTCGCAGTCAGCGTATTACAGCTGTGAGAGTGTATGGAAGTATTTTGGAATGCTAATGTGTAGAGTACCAACTGAGGTTTAAATCAACATGGTAGTGCTTACACTTAGTACCGGGACGATACCAGTATCGCAATATTTTTTTCCATGCCAAAAATTAAAACATGAAGCAGACCAAGCTCCAGCAGACCAAAAACATGCAGGATGTCAAAAATAAAATAAAAATGGTGTGCTATAGCTTAGAAAATTAAGGCTGTTTTCCTAAAGAAGACAGTCTCTTCTTGTTTTGTTTCCTTGCCACGTCACTAAGGAGTATTGTGATACTGGTATCGTTCCGGCCCTCCTTTCACTGAGGAAAAAAGATAGTTCCTACATGACGGAGTGCTTATCCAACAGATCTTGTGTCCTATCTGTCGTCCTGTTAACCCCCGTTCATTTGCTGCTCGCAGCTATATTTTTATGTTGTGTTTCCGAGACACCACAGAACGCAATTTGAATGGCTCACAAAACTTTTATCCTGCTGACATTGTTATTGTGGAGGGAGAGCACATCATTGGACCCTTTGTTGCTTGGTGTGAGCTACAAAGGGAAGAATGTCAAAGCCTCATTGTTTTTATTCAAATAAGGTTTAGGCACAAAATGTAATTGGCATATTTTCCATTAGTTTAAACAAGAAAGATATGGTGGGCAAACATACTATTTTAATGTCATTTTCCCTCAGTCCTGCTAGTACATGAAACTCATACAGGAACCATTGTGACCCACAGAGGATAGCAGAGGGAAATGGATGCCGTTTAAGAGTGATATGTAGTTCCTTGAAACAAAGATACTGTTTGATTTGGTTCTGTAATGAGACTCTTCTTCACCTAGACAGCATTTTCTGTGTAACTTACATGGCATGCAAACTGTTGTCTACACACTAGTGGTTTGCATTTGCATGCCTACTTTATTACCATCCCATCAAATGTGTGTTCTCTGTGTAATTACATCACACAAACAACCGCCCAGACAAAAACATAAACTTCCACTGTGTTCACCATGTTTACTAATACAAGTGTTATACAGCTGAGATCGATGGAGCACAGGATGGGATTCTATCATCACTCTGTTTCTTCCCAAGGTTGATCCCACCTCATGTTTTATCTCTTCTGTTGAAACCAGCTGTTTTTTTTTTTTTTACCCCCAGAGCATCAATTAGAGCACTAAAAAAGACTCACATACTAATGGCAGAGGTAATTGCGTTCAGACTATCACTTAAGAGAGGAGGAAACAGCCCCCTATTAATTTGTCGGAGCAAACCATGGCTTGAATTATTTAGCATTACCTGTTTGATAGATGCCAGAGAGCAGTACTCCTCTGGTGCGATATGAGTGTCCGGATTCTTCCTTTATTATTCATGAAAGAGGGAGGAGAAAGATTGTGCAAGTGTGCGCGCGCAAGATCTTCATGGATTTTTAGGTTGAATGGTCTCAGCCATTGTGCATATTTGTATATTCCCTTATTTTTTTAGCCGATGTCGATGTGTTGGGCAATCAGTGGATACTCGTGGGTTGCTCTCTGAGCTGATGTCATCGAGATGGAAGGCCGATCAATCTGAAGGCATGGCGTGTTGGGTAAAATTAAGGAATTACCTACTGTATGCTGAGTATTTCCCCCAAAACATGTGTACCTTCATTACTAGCATTGAGATTTCAGACCAGCAAAGAGATAAGAGCTTGTTGATTCTGGGGATGATAATCTTCTCCTATATGTTGCTGAATGCTGATAGCAGCATGCATGTTTTCCACGCAGCTTCAGATGAATGGCAACGTCTCCCAAAGAATCCAGCTCATCACACACTTTAATTGGCAGTATAACTCATAAGGAGAGATATCTGAGGACATACAATGGCCTTGATTATCCTGGAGATAGCACTTGCATGAAAATCACTTTCTAGTGTAGTAATGAGTGATTGATAGTCAGTTAGCATGATTTTTTTGTATGCCTTACTGCAGGAGTATTCAACTTGTAATCACGGACCCAGGTACTGCAGGGGGTCCGCAAAAATATGTGAATATCAACAGAATAAACAGATTTTGAATTGCATACCTACAGTAACAAAAAAAGGAGAATATCTTATTTCAACTTTATTTCTCAACTCCAAATATTGAGCAAATTACTCTCATTGGAGTCAATTACACACTGGAGTATTTGACATAAGCTTTGAAAAAGCACCCTTGAATAGGCTACCAGTATGGCAAGTGCCGCTAGCTTTTGGTAAGATTTCTTGACTTGGACATATATTTTTGCCACCACATGGCTAACCTTTGCTTAACCAGCTAAACAGCTGCAATTAGAGAAAAATAGTTTGTAGTTTCCTTTCTAGCTAATAGGCTATGTTAGAGTTTACACTTCCTCTTCCAATTATAATGTGGGGAGGTCAAAATAATGAAATACAATGTTCCAAATCTATTCATTTTAAAATGTTGATTACTTCTCCACATTATTCATCAGATTTTTTTGCTAACGTATGAAGGGGTTCTGTGAGTCGCTGGTTTGCTTGGGAGGTGGGGTCCCTGGTCAAGAAAAGGTTGACGACCCCTGCCTTAGTTTTTCAGTTTTCATATTTCGTACATTTTTCATGGTTTACAATTTCAGATTATATTTAGATGGGTTAGATATATTTCGATGGGTCATGTACATTCAAGGACATGGTCCCGGGGACCAACAGGTACACATTACCCACCCCCTCATACACCCAACCCCAATGAGCCGTTTGATGGGTCCCAAAGGTCAGGACCAAGAAGCACAGCTCAAAGGTATATGGACATGTATGGTAGCAGATTCTCAGCATTGTGGGCTTTTCTAAGATAAAAAAGCACTCTCTCACACACATGCACGCACACATTTCACGGTGCACCTGTTGTATTCGCCAAGTAAACATGACAAGTAAGCATTTGATTTAGCATTGTGTATTCACTGCATGAACCATTGTATATGGAGGAGGATAGATCATCTGAGGATTGGTAGTACAGCACTAACAGCATGTACCCTTAGACACCCCTGTGCTCAAAGTTCAAATCCATGCAATTTGTAGTTTCTCATGTACCAACCCAGCAGTGTGCAAAGTCCTTTGTGCAAATTCTGAAAAGCTACATAAGCCATGAACTTGCTACAGTATAACCCTCAAGGGTTTAGGCCAGTAGCTTGATCTCTCTCCCTTACATTGATATCTTACTCAACTCTCCTTCACTCTGTCAAATGGCCCATGAGTCTACACTATCATGTATTGTTTGTAGTTCCTTCATACTGCATCTAACACACAAATACTGTATGCAGTAGCAGTGTGTGGGTAAAATCACTGGGGAAGCAAAGCCGGGAGAAAAAGCCATCTTACAACCTATGCCTTGCCACCGTGACATGTAGGCCTAAGGTCGAGAAAATAAGAAGACAGACACAGTGGCAGATAACTTCAACCACACCTTTGTTTCATCACAAATCCAGAAAGCAACATCTGTTCAGTGGAGTCCACAAAGCATATTGTATGTAACAAACAGTTCCCCTACAGCATGATCAATGAAGTTAATGTTTCCACCTTTTTCAGACTGCTAAACAACTATTGATTTAGTCGCAAAGAGCTGCCAGCACCATTTCATATTCCAGCACCATTTCAACTTTGACATTTCAAGATCATCAAATCAGCTATGACGAGTCTAATACAGTGGCAAGTAAAATATTACAAAAACAATTTAGTCCAATCAACGTAAGCTAAATATCATGTTTCGGATTTCTCTGTGTGTGTGGTGCTTTAGTAGAAAAAATATGTTGACTCATCCTACTTGTAGAGAAACACCAATGCCATCCTCCTCTTTCATGTTGCCGAAGCGGTCTATGACTCTGTTATACAGTACACACTTTTAGTTTTTGTTGTGCTAGGCTACCTGCCTAAAATGCTTGCTCGCCAGCCTAACTTCCTTTCATGAGCAACGATTAGCCAGCTGGTTAACATTAGCCCACTACATTGGATCAGATTTGCCATTTTAATCATTGGACAGAGAAGTAAAACAACAAGCCCAAATCCATGTCTCCACCCATGGCTAATTCAGGAAAGTGGACAATTTTAGCTAGCTAGCTAGCCACTAGAGGACAACAACACAACAGGATGCAACAATTCAAGTTTTTTCTGTCAATGACGTTTGGTTTTAGATGTGATTGGTTTTAAGTCAAATCCAAACTGGCTTCCCTTGAAACTTTATTTTGGTGTGCAAAAACCATTCACAGTTGAGCTCACTCAGCTATTATTGTATTATTTTTTATCAAGGGAGTACAAGTGCTCGCTGGCTACATTATCATTCTCTTTTTGACCAGATAGTGTCAGAGTCAGAGGGGGACTGTTTCGCTCGCTTGGATGCTTTCTCTGCTGAGATACAGTTGAAGTCAGAAGTTTACATACACCTTAGCCAAATACATTTAAACTCAGTTTTTCACAATTCCTGACATTTAATCCTAGTATAAATTCCCTGTGTTTGGTCAGTTAGGATCACCACTTTATTTTAAGAATGTGAAATGTCAGAATGATAGTAGAGAGAATTATTTATTTCAGCTTTTATTTCTTTCATCACATTCCCAGTGGGTCAGAAGTTTATATACACTCAATTAGTATTTGGTAGCATTGCCTTTAAATTGTTTATCTTGGGTCAAACGTTTCGGTAGCCTTCCACAAGCTTCCCACAATAATTTTGGCCCATTCCTCCTAACAGAGCAGGTGTAACTGAGCCAGGTTTGTCGGCCTCCTTGCTCGCACTCGCTTTTTCAGTTCTGCCCACAAATTTCCTATGGGATTGAGGTCAGGGCTTTGTGATGGCCACTACAATACCTTGACTCTGTTCTCCTTAAGCCATTTTGCCACAACTTTGGAAGTATGCTTGGGGTCATTGTCCATTTGGAAGACCCATTTGCGACCAAGCTTTAACTTCCTGACTGATGTCTTGAGATGTTGCTTCAATATATCCACATAATTTTCCTCCTTCATGATGCCATCTATTTTGTGAAGTGCACCAGTCCCTCCTGCAGCAAGCACCCCCACAACATGATGCTGCCACCCCCGTGCTTCACCAGTTGGGATGGTGTTCTTCGGCTTGCAAGTCTCCCCCTTTTTCCTCAAAACATAATGATGGTCATTATGCAAAACAGTTCTATTTTTGTTTCATCAGACAAGAGGACATTTCTCCAAAAATACCTATCTTTGTCCCCATGTGCAGTTGCAAAGCACAGTCTGGCTTTTTTTATGTCGGTTTTGGAGCAGTGACTTCTTCCTTGCTGAGCTGCCTTTCAGGTTATGTTGATATAGGACTCGTTTTACTGTGGATATAGATACTTTTGTACCTGTTTCCTGCAGCATCTTCACAAGGTCCTTTGCTGTTGTTCTGGGATTGATTTGCACTTCTCGCACCAAAGTACGTTCATCTCTAGGAGACAGAACGCGTCTCCTTCCTGAGCGGTATGACGGCTGCATGGTCCCATGGTGTTTATACTTGCGTACTATTGTTTGTACAGATGTACGGGGTACCTTCAGGCGTTTGGAAATTTCTCCCAAAGAAGAACCAGAGGTTTACAATTTGTTTTCTGAGGTCTTGGCTGATTTCTTTAGATTTTCCCATGATGTCAAGCAAAGAGGCACTGAGTTTGAAGGTAGGTCTTGAAATACATAAACAGGTACACCTCCAATTGACTCAAATGATGTAAATTAGCAATCAGAAGCTTCTAAAGCCATGACATCATTTTCTGGAATTTTCCAAGCTGTCAACTTAGTGGCACAGTCAACTTAGTGTATGTAAACTTCTGACCCACTGGAATTGTAATACATTGAATTATGAGTGAAATAATCTGTCTGTAAACAATTGTTGGAAAAATGTATTGTGTCATGCACAAGGTAGGTGTCCTAACCGACTTGCCAAAACTATAGTTTGTTAACAATACATTTGTGGAGTGGTTGAAAAACAAGATTTAATGACTCCAACCTAAGTGTATGTACATTTCTGACTTCAACTGTACATTCAGCCTCTTGTGAATTGAAGGAAAATTATGAAACACAGAGAGACGAAAGGTACATTATTTGATATGTTTTTTTCTTTGTCAATATTTGGGGGAGGCCTGGCTTCCCTTGGCACCCATGACTACACGCCACTGATTGTAGGGAAAGTGGATACCTAATCCATTACACAACTGAATACATTCAACCAACATGTGTCTTCCGCATTTAACCCAACCCCACTGAATCAGAGAGATAAGGGGGGCTGCCTAAATCGACATCATCGGTGCCTGGGGAGCTGTTGTTGTTGGGGGTTAACTGGCTTGCTCAAGGGCAGAATGGCAGATTTTCCACCATGCCAGCTCTGAGATTGAACCTGTGACCTTTCAGTTACTAGTCCAACACTCTTAACCACTAGCCTACCTGCCTAGCATATCAAGTCTAACACTGCTAATTGTGTCCCCATGCTTTGCCTTCAATACTCTATCCCAAAGTTAAGTCAATGCAATAACTCCATTGTTTCAGATATGAGAATAAAAATCAATGTCTCTTGTTGTAAGTCAATGTGTGTATATTGAATTCCTGGTCCCAATTATGTAAAAAAAATATATATTATTGCTGTGGGTATGTTTTTTCCTTGTTGGCTCCCTTTGTACGGGTTTCAACACATTACCAAGGTCGTTCCCCGGGCACCGAAGACGTGAATGTCGATTAAGTCAGGCCCCCGCACCTCTCTGATTCAGAGTGGTTGGGTTAAATGCGGAAGACACATTTCAGTTAAATACAAACTGATTTCTACAATTGACGAGGTATCCCCTTTCCCTTTCCAGACTAGGGGAGCTATAATTGCCATTTAAGAGTGTGGGCCAAACAAAGGTACTTGAAACACAGGGCTAAAATTATGTGATTTTCATTGACCCTCTTTCATATGAAAAAAAACCCTGTTTTAGTCTTGACAGTAGATGCTGTAAGAATAGGGATAGGTTCCAGAGTTGTTATTATCAGACATACTCAGAACTCAGCCCTTTTGAAATGTTACAGTCCTACTAATTTAAGTCCATTTGCTTTCAACTTGGGATTGGCTGGCTAATACAGCGGAGGTTTTCCAGTGAATTTCTACTTTTCATATACAGTTGAATTCGGAGGTTTACATACACCTTAGCCAAATACATTTAAACTCGTTTTTTCACAATTCCTGACATTTAATCCTAGTAAAAATTCCCTGTCTTTGGTCAGTTAGGATCACCACTTTATTTTAAGAATGTGAAATGTCAGAATAATAGTAGAGAGAAGGATATATTTCAGCTTTTATTTCTTTCATCACATTCCCAGTGGGGCAGAAGTTTACATACACTCAATTAGTATTTGGTAGCATTGCCTTTACATTTTTTAACTTGGGTCAAATGTTTTGGGTAGCCTTCCACAATCTTCCCACAATAAGTTGGGTGAATTTTGGCCCATTCCTCCTGTCAGAGCAGGTGTAACTGAGTTAGGTTTGTAGACCTCCTTGCTCGCACACGCCTTTTCAGTTCTGGCCACAAATTTTCTATGGGATTGAGGTCAGGGCTTTGTGATGGCCACTCCAATACCTTGACTTTAATGTCCTTCAGCCATTTTGCCACAACTTTGGAAGTATGCTTGGGGTCATTTGTTGGAAAAATGACTTATGTCATGCACAAAGTAGATGTCCTAACCAACTTGCCAAAACTATAGTTTGTTAACAAGAAATTAGTGGAGTGGTTGAAAAACGAGTTTTAATGACTCCAACCTAAGTGTATCTAAACTTCCCACTTCAACTCTATATATTTTTTTACACAAGCATAATTGCACAACACAAATGCTTGGCTGTGAATGCTTTTCTGGCTAGTTTTTTGACGACATATGAAACATGGCGTTGCTAGAATTTTGATTCAACCTTGGCTACTTTGTTTAATGTTATTTTTACTTGTGGCAGGTTTATGTTATTGTGTTCCGAGAATCAGTTTTTATCTGCATTTCACAGAATTTACACAATGGTTACACATAACAATATAATATCAGTAAGCCTGGCTGGTGTCATTCACCCCTCAGTGTTTTCAAGGGTTTCTGAAATAAAGGAAGACTGGATAAGAAGTCTGGATAACATGTCAAAGAGAACAAAGAGTGAGACCTTTAGAGAGAACAAGGCAAACGGATACTCTTGAAGATCCGCAATATAACCTTTTTTAACATTGCATTCAGGTTGGTTATGATTTAATTTCCCTTTACTCAAATAAATGGAAAGCTTTTTCTCGTTGTGTAATACTTGCTCTCTTTGGCACTCAAGGAAGGATGGAATGTTGCTGTATGAACTGTTCTGATTTTGTGACTGATGTCAGTGATTGTTTGCTTGTTCCTAGAAATAAGAAATTGGACTTTGCCAGTTGTTTGTCACATTTTAATCTGAACCAAGCTGTCGTAGGCATGATTATGAGGCCAGACATCAAAAACATTTTCATTACTTTGTTGTTAATCTGTTTCTAACCCAATAACAATGGTTATTCATCTGGTCTGATACATATAAAGCAATATTATGAACAGTAAGATCAAAGCCACCTTACCATAGGCATAGCATACAGTAATTGTTTATTTTCCCCCTCCCAACTGTTGAATTGGTACAGTACAGTACAGTAGATCTCATTTCATTGTGGCTGCACTGAAGCTGTGTGTAGGACCCAGACCTCCTGCCCCTGTTTTAGGGCATTAAAAAAACAATCCCGAGGGATGGAAGAGAACATAATTCTATTGGCTGGTTTATCTATTTCATGGCCAGTGCTTAGAAGGGGCCTCCCTGCTGTTCCACTGATCCGCATATCTAAGCGACGCTTTGGGAGAACCTTCCTAATACATCAGGCAGCACTAATGGACTGTTGGATGCCTCTGATAGACGTGCTATTCACATGCTGTCATTCACTGTAAGCATGTTTACTTGCATCCCGTCACTGTCTCGGGGTGTTGTATTAAACGCCACACTGTTGTGCCTGGGAGAGCATGGCACAGTTAGACTTTGAAATTGTGGCACTGTTGTGCCTGGAGAGGAGACTGTGGCACAATAGGGCTTTGAGAGTACATGGCACACGGTGGCTGCCTCCTCTTCTCTCTCATCAGTGTTTCCTCTCCTCTGCTGTTTGAAGCTCCAGTAGTCTGAGACACATTTGATCATTAAAGGCAGGTTGTGAAGTTAGACAGGAGGAGTCATGTAGTCCCATTTTCACGGGTGGCTGTCTGGAAGGGAAGGGGAGCTTTGTTTACACCTGGTACTGTAACTCAGTCAGTCCAGGACAGACTGGACCTTGAGACTTGACACATTTAAGGCCTTGGGTGATGTTATCACTTGACTCTCTTAGTCTCCTGTGAAAGTGGCAGCGTCTCTACGAAACATTGATATCAAACCCTTCCACGCAGGGACAAGCTGGGGAGTTTATGTCAGCAGTGTTCCACTGTCTGACTCCCTGACAGTCCCCTGTTTTACTGCTCCTCTCTCCCACATCATGTTGTCATCAAAGAACATTGAGCAATAAACGTAGAATATGCTTGTCTACTTGTTTTTTTCTCAACGGTTATCATCACTGTGCTGCTAAATACATTTTGTACTGTATGCTAAGTTTGGTTCAATAACTATTTTCTGTCTGACAGAAAAAAACAAACGTATCTGATTTACAGTAGCTCCAGAGTGCTGCATGCAGAGTCAATGGTGGAGGGCAAAATTAATAGAAAGGAGAGGCGGGAACAGAGGGATGTTTTAATTAGCCCTTTTTTATTTTCCTCTGACCTCTGCATGTTCTCTGAACAATGCCGAGACAGAAACCAAAACACACCAATGTACTCCACACCCGGTTTCTGTGTGTATGTGTCTCCGAGGCATGCTCTGACAAATTCCCACTAATGGTTTCCTGATAATGAGGCCTCCTGGAGAATTGAGGTCTCAACTCAACTCAGCTCTGTGGAAAGGTCACAGCAGCTGCAGCGATGGCAGGTTGGATACAGGCAGTGTTGTCACTGTCGCAGAGGACTGATAGGTGAGAGAGGGATGGGAATAGAAGAAACATAGGACAGTAATTTGTGGTCCTCAAATAACAGATGTAAAAACCATTTTTAGATACATACTGTAGTAGACTTGGGCGGTATCCAGATTGTCATACCTTCATACTGACCTTGTGCCATCCTGGGATATTACACAGTAGGCACTATTTTCAAACTCCACTGAGCCTCTGTAATCCAAAGATGAACAATGCTAACAAGTACATGTAAAATCCATAGCTAATGCTAGCTAAATGCTAACAAGAGCATGCAAACATTTTATACAGTCTTTGACATAAACTATTTGCAGGACAGACATCCCAGCTCATAAAGTGTAAAAAAAAGTATAATGGTTCCAAAAACATGCTACTCATAGTTTGCTGCACACCAAAAAATATATACAGTGGGGCAAAACATATTTAGTCAGCCACCAATTGTGCAAGTTCTCCCACTTAAAAAGATGAGAGAGGCCTGTAATTTTCATCATAGGTACACTTCAACTATGACAGACAAAATTAGGGAAAAAAATCCAGAAAATCACATTGTAGGATTTTTAATGAATTTATTTGCAAATTATGGTGGTAAATAAGTATTTGGTCACCTACAAACAAGCAAGATTTCTGGCTCTCACAGACCTGTAACTTCTTCTTTAAGAGGCTCCTCTGTCCTCCACTCGTTACCTGTATTAATGGCACCTGTTTGAACTTTTTATCAGTATAAAAGACACCTGTCCACAACCTCAAACAGTCACACTCCAAACTCCACTATGGCCAAGACCAAAGAGCTGTTAAAGGACACCAGAAACAAAATTGTAGACCTGCACCAGGCTGGGAAGACTAAATCTGCAATAGGTAAGCAGCTTGGTTTGAAGAAATCAACCGTGGGAGCAATTATTAGGAAATGGAAGGCGTACAAGACCACTGATAATCTCCCTCGATCTGGGGCTCCACGTAGGATCTCACCTCGTGGGGACAAAATTATCAGAACGGTGAGCAAAAATCCCAGAACCACACGGGGGGCCCTAGTGAATGACCCGCAGAGAGCTGGGACCAAAGTAACAAAGCCTACCACTACGCTGCCAGGGACTCAAATCCTGCAGTGCCAGACGTGTCCCCCTGCTTAACCCAGTACATGTCCAGGCCCGTCTGAAGTTTGCTAGAGAGCATTTGGATGATCCAGAAGAAGATTGGGAGAATGTCATATGGTCAGATGAAACCAAAATATAACTTTTTGGTAAAAACTCAACTTGTCGTGTTTGGAGGACAAAGAATGCTGAGTTGCATCCAAAGAACACCATACCTACTGTGAAGCATGGGGATGGAAACATCATGCTTTGGGGCTGTTTTTCTGCAAAGGGACCAGGATGACTGATCCATGTAAAGGAAAGAATGAATGGGGCCATGTATCGTGAGATTTTGAGTGAAAACCTCCTTCCATCAGCAAGGGCATTGAAGATGAAACGTGGCTGGGTCTTTCAGCATGACAATGATCCCAAACACACCTCCTGGGCAACGAAGGAGTGGCTTCGTAAGAAGCATTTCAAGGTCCTGGAGTGGCCTAGCCAGTCTCCAGATCTCAATCCCATAGAAAATCTTTGGAGGGAGTTGAAAGTCTGTGTTACCCAGCAACAGCCCCAAAACATCACTGCTCTAGAGGAGATCTGCATGGAGGAATGGGCCAAAATACCAGCAACAGTGTGTGAAAACCTTGTGAAGACTTACAGAAAACGTTTGACCTCTGTCATTGCCAACAAAGGGTATATAACAAAGCATTGAGATAAACTTTTGTTATTGACCAAATACCTATTTCCACCATAATTTGTAAATGGCAATGGGCCTCCGGATCTCGTCACGGTATCTCTGCGCATTCAAATTGCCATCGATAAAATTCAGTTGTGTTCAGTGTCCTTAACTTAAGCCTGCCCTTACCATAACCCCACCGCCTCCATGGGGCACTCTGTTCACAACGTTGACATCAGCAAACCGCTTTCCCACACGACACCATACAGGCTGTCTGCCATCTGCTCCTCATTCATGGAACCAACTACAATTGGACACTCTGATTCTCCATGGGCAATTAAAAATATTGATTGGGGAACTATTTTCTGGGGAATGTGGCTATTTAAAAAAAAAAATGTATTTGTTTTTCTACTATCTGATTTTGATTTGATTTTGTCTATCAATTGTATGTACAGGGATCCCTTGCGAAAGAGACCCTGGTCTCAATGGTGACTCCCTGTTTAGACAGGTAAAATAAATACAAAATATTGCCCAAGCCTTGTACATAGTAAACACTTTTTGTCATTCAGGTGATGGAATATGCAGGAGTATGTACTAATACATGCAGTATTTGTATGACTGGTGTTGAGGTAACTCCCTTTGAATTGAATCACTTTTTCACAGCATCCCTTTTGATTTAAACAAAACTTTCCTAGCAAGTTACTTTCTGGACCTAAATGCCAAAATCCATTTTAAAAACCATACCATGAGACATCCATGTCTTCACCACTTGAAAAGGGTAAATATTTGAGTTTGATATGATTTCAACCAGGGACAAGGCACTAGATTCAGCCGCAGGGCAATTTTTGTCAGTGGGCCGGAACATTATGAACCGCCGGTTGCCGACCCCTGATTTTAAATGCTTACAAACAGGGTTTTCAAACGATTTTATAACTTCTTGAAAAATATGTTATTAAATAAAAATGATGCATTTTTTTCACCTTAATTCCAATTAGCAAAAAAAAACATGTAAACTCAGATTTGATTTCATATTTACATTTGTTGTAGTTTAGGCCCTACTTTACATCATCTGAGGTGTTTGAGTTGTGCCCGCAATCGGTTGAGACACAACATGCTCTTGAATACAAGGGCGGATGTCATTTCAATCATATAAATATAATTCATAAAATTGACCTATCCATTCAGACCACTGCAATTTAGCTGGGACAACATTGACATTTAAATTGAATTGACATTTTAACTTCTAATTACTACTACAATGATAGCCACCGGTCCACCCACCATCAAATGCCAACTTAAATGCCCACACCAGTAGAAATTCACTTTTTCGAGCTGGAAGATGATGGCCAGAGCTTACCCATGATGTTGCACAAGGATTTAAGTCAATAAGTCATCATTTAAGTCAAACTATGATATATTTGGGCTTGAAGTGATAAGTGCAAATCCGTGTCAAAGCTGTGTCTTTTCCTATGACATGATGTAAAATTCTTTGTAGCTTTCATTTCAGGGTTGGGTTTGATTTGAACGTTACCTCCCACCAACATGGCATTGTTTATTAATCAGAAACACCTGCAAAGTTGTTCTTCTTCACTAGTCGCGACTGAGCCAAACAGTATGCTAGATAGCTAGCATGCTAGATAGCTACACTGACAGCTGGCAGTTCCCTATTTGTTGATGTTTCTTTTGTCAGCAGGATATTATTTTCCACCCCCAATTCGTGAATATATAAGTAGCCTGCATCATTATTCGGAGGTGGAACCTATACAAGTATTTCTGCTCGAGGGCAGGAATTGCATCAAAATAGGGATGGCATTGCCCCTTTAAGTGGTCATGTCTATTCTATGACCTATATTTCTATGATTTCAATAGGTTTCCCATGGAGTAGTGACAGTATAATTTAAAACAACAGATATTCCCATTCAAGGTACCATTTGAAAGTTGACATTTCTATTTTATTCCCATTTTAGTTCATTTATCAGCCACAACATAACACTCACCATGTATTCAAGAACATGTTGTGACTCAACCGATGGCGGGCACAACATAGTGTATATGGCGGGCACAAAATAGTGTATATGTACTATATATGTGAATATGATACACGGTTTTAGATCATTTACATTTCTTTTCAAGAAATTATGAAATAGTTTGACTACCCTGTCTAAGCCTTTCAATGATATCAATCTAAACTGTTTATCTTTTCTGTTAATGAAGACATGCAAGTCTCATGGTCTGGTGGGGTATGCAAAATAGGTGAACTTTGACCACCTTTATCTCTTGAATATTTTGCATTCAGGTCCAAAAAGTCACCATCTGAGCACTTCAATAATGGATTGATATGTATGGGAGGTTTCTTTCAAATCAAAAGGGTTACTGTCAAAAAGAGATTGAATTCAAATGGCTTTACCCATTGGTACATTTTTTGCAGTCAAAGCTGGTGGGGATATAGTGTATCCAAACCCCTGCCAAGTCTGATCTGATGAATTATTACACAACCAACCAACACTCCCAGTAAGAAGTAGCACCAAATGATTTATGGTGACAATGTTCAGCTGCAGTTGCAAAGACAAAAGAGAAATTATTCTATTTCCATGCTCATGAGAGATAAAGACCCAATTTTCACATTGTGAAACATTCTCAACATAAATAGGGCAAATAATGAGATAGTGAAGGAGACATCATTCCACACACGCGTGGTGTGAATTGTATAGCGAGTGCCTCGACTAGTGTCTGCATTCTAATTCTATGGTACTTGGGAGAGGAGAGAGCATGCCACTCCAGCCATTTGTGAGAGCTGTCTCATGGGGAATCTAATGTGTTTGGAGAGGATCTCTATTATCTCCAGGGGGGTGGGAGGCTGAAGTGGCCTATGGAGCAGTGCTCTGAATGGGACTACCATCCTCTGTCGCTCCCCCTCTCAGCATTTCCTCGTACATCATTGCAGGTGCTCCTTACAAAAGCCTCTCATCCATCCCTGAGTGGAAGCCAACCTGCACACTGAATGAAGATGGCCATTTTAATACATCAAAGCAATTTGGACCTAAATAGTTCCTCATCATCATCATATGGTACATGTAACTGGAATTGTCCTATGCAGTAGTAGGTACTAGCGAGCGGTGGAAAACAACGTTTTAATAAGCAGTACATCATATTAATTAACATTTTTATTGGCTGAAAACAGCTGGGGAAAAAACTATTTCCCTCAGTCAAATCAAGTCAGTTTTATCTGGTGGTGCTTGTTTTGCATTTGAATGACCGTTTGACTGAGGTAGATATGGAAAATAAATAGGGAGGGCATAGTAATCATGGTGGTTCACCTAAATTCCCCCAGAGGCTGTGCTCAGGTCTGCCACAGCTGGACTGCTACCATCCCTCCAATCTGATGCTCTCTGAAGGTAAAGAAAAAATCTCTCAATCTCCATTTGTGGGAATGGCAGTGTGTTACACAAGAGTCTTTGCAAAAGGTCAGATAACTAGAATTGCTTGAGGTACACCTGAGCATCTGTGGAGGGATTAGAGATACCTTAGCCTAAAGTTTAGTACTGAGAAAAAAGCCTCAAATCATCCAGAGGAATTTATTGAAACACTGAAATGAAAATGACATGTAGTGAAAAGGTAATGTTTTATTTTATTGCCAGGTGGAGAAACCTTCTCTCCCACTCAGTAATCAATCAGTGAAATGCCATACATGTGTATTGAGTTGAAATAGCAGCTTTAGCTAAATTAAAAGCACTTTACCAGTCAGTCACTTACATGACTCATTAGGCTCCCACAAAGCTGCTCTCTGGTTCCCTAGTCAGTCAGTCAGTCAGTCAGCTATGTATGTATGTATGTATGTATGTATGTATGTATGTATGGATGGATGGATGGATGGATGGATGGATGGATGAATGGATGGGCTGGCTGGCTACCTCTATTCTTCCAGAGGCTACCTCACCATTAGTCTGAGTGCCTGAAGGCACATCACAGCTCAGTTGATCCACAGCAAATCCACAGATGCCCTCTACTTTTTCCCACTGGTCTCTCTATTTAGAGCTCTCCTCTCCTCGCAATAACCTGTCTCCCTCCCTTTCCCCTCATGTAGCACACTTTCTCCTTCCTCATATCCCTTCTCATATTCTATCCATCTGTTTCCTATGTCTGGCAAGCTGCCCACCTCCACATCCTCTCCCTCCCAGTTGCACTTCCTGGCACATGCTCTCCTTTTGTCTACCTCCCCATTCCTCCTGTTCTCTACCTGTTGGACTAGCTCCTAACTCCTCCCACCCTCCAAGCAGCTTCAATTAAACCATCAGGAGCCACAGGTCTGACTCACCGCTAGCATCACAGTTATGGTCACAAAGTCACACCACCACCCTTTCAAATCCCTTTGTTTTCAGGCAGATTAAGGCAGTGAGAGGTCTGCTCAATGTGGATTTGGGGATTAGTTTAAATGGAGTATGTGGATTGCTCCTGCCACGGTGAGCTCACAAGATAGTTTTTTCTCTTCTGGCACTGACTGTGGCCCATGCCTATTTGTGATGTTCCCTTATTGAACTGTATCTGAAATTATTCTGTTGTTCACGTGCCACTTTTTATGGAAGTGTGAACGTGTTCTCTTGCTTCTTTTTCTCTCTCTCTCTCCGTAACTTTGTCTTACAAACAAAACACACATATAGTCACACACACATGATGTTTTAAAAGGATTAATGAGTCAATTAGCACTCCTTATCCATATTAATGAACTGTTTAAGCCCTTATGTTGTTGAAATGAATAATTATGTGCTGGTATGATGTGCAGATATGTTTTTGTAATTGACAGTACACCTGTTTGAGGATCAGATGATGCAGTTTGCTACTGTATAGTTGTGGTAAAAAGGGCTCAAGTAAGTTGTGCAGGTTGAACGCATAGCTCTTTAATGAGAATCTTTATTTAGTGCTTTTCATCTTGATAATTGCTACAGTACCTGTACACCTACCTTTGATGTTTTCGTTTGGCTCTAACTACTACTCCTTAATGCTGTTTCATCACTCCATCCACATCTATCTCTCTACCCCGAGGCTCCACCTCTAGTCTCTCCTGGCTCTCGATCTGATTATTGACAGTCCAGCATGGATCCTATCATCCTACCAAACACAATCCCATCCCTTCTTACCCATATAAAAAAAACTATATTTTACTATGGTCTAAATCCTGAAGGCTGCAACAACACTACTGTAGTATACAGTGCATTCGGAAAATTGTTACATTACAGACTTATTCTAAAATATATATATTTTTTAATAATCCTCATCAATCTACACACAATACCCCATAATGACAAAGCGAAACAAGTTTTTAGAAATGTTTGCAAATTTATACAAGAAAAACAGAAATGCCGTATTTACATATTATTTACACCTTATTTACATATGCGTGACTAGGGGGTTTTATAGGTTTTATTTTCTATGTTGGAGGGAGTATGGTTCCCAATTGGAGGCAGCTGATGATCGTTGCCTCTAATTGGGATCATACTTACTGTTTTCCCACCTGTGTTGTGGGATATTGTTTTGTTTAGTGCCTATGTGCACGTTCGTTAATTCTTTTTGTTTTGAAGTTTTACTGTAATAAATGTGGAACTCTATTCACGCTGCGCCTTGGTCCACTCATTCTTACGACAAACGTGACAACAGCTGTCTGCCCTGCCAAACTGAGCAATCGGGGAAGAAGGGCCTTGGTCAGGGAGGTGACCAAGAACCCGATGGTCACTCTGACAGAGCTCCTCTATGGAGATGGGAGAACCTTCCAGAAGGACAACCATCTCTGCAGCACTCCACCAATCAGGCCTTTATGGTAGAGTGGCCAGACGGAAGCCATTCCTCAGTATAAGGCACATGACAGCCCACTTGGAGTTTGCCAAAAGGCACCTAAAGGACTCTCAGCGCATGAGAAATAAGATTCTCTGGTCTGATGAAACCAAGATTGAACTCTTTGGCCTGAATGCCAAGCATCACATCTGGAGGAAACCTGGCACCATCCCTAGGGTGAAGCATGGTGGTGGCAGCATCGTGCTGTGGGGATGTTTTTCAGCGGCAGGGACTGGTAGACTAGTCAGAAATCTCCACTAGGGGGCGAATAACACCATGGAACACAATGAAAATCCATCTTAACCATTATTTTATTACATCTGTTATCTTCCAACAGGATGGCAGCACACTCCCCGCCTGATATAATGAAATTGTGCCAGTATAAAATAAAACATTTATCAAGAAACAAATAATGTCCTTCTTTCTATTTTTTATATTTTGTCTCTAGGATGCTTCAGAAAGAAGAACAACAATCTCTGAGATTGGTCTCAGAAACACCTTAGCAGCTCCTTGCTTGACAATTTTTTGTTCTACTTTCCTAACCTTTTTGTCAGTACTGGAAAAGGTTTTGACCACAAGCCCGACTGGCCAGACATTTCTGTGCACCTGACTGGCTTTCAATAAGAAATCTCCTACTTTTACATTTGGCTTTTCTGCTGTCCATTTTCTTCACCTCTGCAGCATTGTCAGGTACTCCTGACTCCACCTTTCCCAAAAGGTGTCAGCGAGACACTGGATTTGCTTCCACTGTTTTCCATGAAGGTCGTTCATGCTGAAGTATCCAGAAGGGGCTGAGGAAGCGCTGTTTTTTTGTGTCAGTAACATTGAGGGTGTGAGAATGGCAGGCATGTCAGGGTCGGTTGACACTGTCACGGGGTCTCGCATTGATTATTGCCATAACTTCAGACATAAGAGTGCTCAAGACCTCATGTGTGAGACGAGTGGAGCCCGTCTGAAACAGCATAGCATCAAGGATATGTCTGACAACCCCATTGAGTCTCTCCCAAGAACCACCCATATGAGACGAGTGTGGAGGATTAAATAATATCCAAGTACATCCCTTATCTGAGAGGCATTTAGTCAGTTCTGAGTCATTTGTGTCGATACCCAGTTCCCTGCAGGGACCTATAAAGTTTGTACCTCGATCAGAGCGTAGCACTCTTGCTGGACCACGTATAGCGAAAAAATGCCTCAGCACATTGATGAAGCTGGATGTGGACATGGATTCGATGAGCTCAATATGGACTGCTCTAGTAGACATACATGTAAAGAGCACCGCCCAGCACTTGGAATCTGCACTACCACCTCTAGTGCGAGAAGTTATGACATTCCATGGTCCAAACACATCAAAGCCAACGCTGGTGAATGGTGGTTCAGATGTGAGTCTGTCTGCAGGCAAGTCAGCCATCTTTTGGTCGACTAACCTTCCTCTAACCTTTCGGCAGGTGACACACTTGTGAAAGATACCAGAGACCAGACGTTTGCTCCCAACAATCCAGAAGCCTGCTGCTCGTATAGCTCCATCTGAAATATTACGGCCCTGGTGAGCCACTTGCTCATGATAATGTCTTACCTGCAGAGTGGCGACATGATATGTCCGTGGGTGTCACGTTCTGACCTTAGTTCTTTTGTTATGTCTTTGTTTTAGTATGATCAGGGCGTGAGTTGGGTGGGTAGTCTATGTTGTTTTTTCTATGATTTGGTATTTCTGTGTTTGGCCTGGTATGGTTCTCAATCAGAGGCAGCTGTCAATCGTTGTCCCTGATTGAGAACCATACTTAGGCAGCCTGTTTTCACCTTTGAGTTGTGGGTGATTATACTTTCTGTTCAGTGTGGTTTGCACCTGACGGAGCTGTTTCAGTTGTGCTTTTTGTTTCTTTGTTTGATGTTGGTCAGTTTAAATAAATAACATGAACAAGTACCACGCTGCGCTTTGGTCCTCACCTTCTTCCACCGACGACTGTTACAGTGGGATGATGAGAGGATGTTTTTCGTCTTGTGACATGTTCACAGAGGATAAGCAGCCTCCCACCCTCAGCAACCCATCCTCATCAATCACTGGGTTCAGCTTATTGAGTGTACTTTGTTTTGGGAACTCTTTTCCTTTTTCAAGGCATTTGAATTCCTCTTTGAAGGCTTCATGTTGCACACAGTGAATGATTGCTGTTTTGGCTTGTGACAACTCACTTGTACCGCATGGTATGCCAGCCTCTGCAGCTGGTGATGTCTGCACCTTCATGGAAGGATCTGGCAACATGAATGAGTCGTGCTGTGGCTCAATTGAGAGCTTTCCAGCTTGAGAACCTCTCAAAGCGATGAGAGCCGAGTTGAGCTCCAGAAACCTTAGTGGTGAAGACAGTGACGTCTGGTCGAATCTCTGCGTCTGCGTGAGGCTCTACGAGGTCAAAACGTATGTTCTCAGGCTCACTTGAGTTTGTTTGGGTCAGGAAAGGTGGACCTCAGAACCAACTGGTGTGCTTTAAGAGTGCAGAAAGTATTGGCCTGGTTGCATGGTCTGCTGGATTGCTGTCAGTGTTTAAATCACCACTGATCTGAATGGGTAGACTTCCTGAAGCGATTTGGCAACATACACATAGAATCTTTTGGATAGAATCTTTTGGTGACATTGTGGATGTAGCCGAGAACTATCTTACTGTCTGCGTAGAACTTGGCTGCATTTACATCAATGTCCATTGATGATCAGTTCATACATCTCAACAGCTAGCACAGCCGCACACAGTTCTAGGCGTGGGATAGTGTGGGCCGGACGAGGGGCCAATTTTGATTTCCCCATGACGAATCCATTTGTCATGACCTTCCAAGTCAATAACTCTCAGGTAGGCTACCGCTCCTATGGCTACTGTAGAGGCATCCGAGAAGATGTGTAGCTCTCTTCTTTGAGTGGTAGACAAGGAAACTGGGATGTAGGTCCACTGAATATACAGATGTTCCAACTCCATCAAAGATTCCTTCCACATTTTCCATTCCTCTTATGTTTCTGTGGAAACGGGGGCATCCCACTCACTCTGATCAGAAGAGAGTTCTCTGATTAAGGCTTTACCTTGCATTGTTATTGGAGCCACGAACCCAAGGGGGTCATAAAGACTATTCACTGTGGACAGGATGCCTCTCCGCGTAAAAGGCTTCTCATTGTGGGACACCTGGAATGGGAAGCTGTCTGTTTCCAGGTTCCAGGAAAGCACAATGCAATCCTTGCGGAAACGCATTAGGACACCCAGGAGTGTGTTGTTTAAGTCTGGACCACTGAGCAGAACATTGTTAAGTGACACACCTTGACACTTAGCACTGGAGTCAAATGCTACTACTTATTTGTTCAGGCTTTTGTGGATGGTAAACACCAAATATGGGCAGATACCAGCGTTCTTTGTCTCCCTCTAGCGGCGGAGAAGGTTCGGCTTGGTCGTTATCCAGCATCTTCTGCATGAAGTCAATAAAATGACGCTTCATGTCAGGCTTTTTGTCTAAAGTCCTGCGAAGTGATGTGAGACGGTTCATGGCCGGCTCCCTGTTATTAGGAAGGCTACGTCTAGTGGGGCGAAAGGGTAGTGGAGCCACCCAGTTGTTTCCATCATCCTGGAAAACCTGTTTGTCCATAATGTCCAAGAAGGTTTTGTCCTCCACTGATGGTACTGGTTTATCATCGTCTTGTGTTTTGTCGAACACGGAACATCCCAGGTTGTCTGTGTTCACAGTTGTGCTTGAATCTCTCGGGTGCACTGTAGAGGGAGAGATGTGTTTCTGAGCTACGCTGTTGTAGTTCTCTTTTACCTGGATGATGTCAGGGCAAGGGCTCAGATAGGATGTGCGGCCATTATGAAGTATGTTTGTCCTGAACACGTTAACATTGGCTGGTCAGTGAGACGTTCCCAGACAGACCTCACCCACGATGACCCACCCGAGGTCGAGTCGCTGTGCATAAGGAGTGTCGTGGGGCCCATTTATTTGCTCTCGTACCTTGTGTAGAGTAGGGAGAGTGAGCTGCATGTGTCCATCTATAGACTCCACCATGAAGTTGACGGCTCTCCTGCCTGAAGTCTCTGTTACCCCAGAACAGGTCTTCAGGGTGTATGGAGCAGAGCAGTCATTGATGTTGAAGAGATTGAAAAACTCTGTCGTGGCCAGAGATTTTTTGCTCTGTTCATCAAGCACTACATACATTTTGACAGCTTTCTCTCTTTTCCCATCTGGATAAGCTTTGACTAGGCATATTTTTGAACATGATCTTGGATTGACTGCCTCACCACAGATCTCCGTACACTTTGAGGTGACAGATAGAGGAGCATCGTCACCTTGCTCCACGACATGCTCTTTCTCTGCTGTAGCGGTGTCTGTATTTGAAGGGGCTGGATGCAGAGCAGCTAGATGTCTGTCGCTCTCGCACTCAGGGCACTTGATTGACACCTTACAGTCTTTAGCTCTGTGCTGAGTTGACCCACAACATCGGAAACAAATGCCATTCTCTTTGAGATATGATTTGTGCTCATCTAGAGTTTTGTATCTAAACCCACAACACTTTTTAAGAGGATGAGGCTTGTTATGTATTGGGAAGTGATGGTCAGGGCTTTCAACCCTTGTCTTACTGGGTTTGGTTTGGTGGTCTGAGGGCTCAGATGGCACATCTGTTTTGTATACAGTCACAGGTGCGAAGAATGTCACCTAGTTCTCTTAGTTTGTGATTGTCTTTGTTGAAAATCATCCATTTTCTTCAACAGTGCATTCTCGGTCACTTCGGGTGTACCATAGCACTCTTCTAGTCGTTGCCAGACCATGTTAAGCCCTGTTGTTGCATTGAAAATATGGACAGATCTAATTCACTTTGCTTGCTCAGACGACTCTGCCCCCATCCACTTGGTAATTAGATCTAACTTCTCTGGCTGATAAATTCAAGTCTCCGGTCGCATTGAGAAAGGATGCTTTCCATGCCCAATAATGTTCAGGGCGATCATCAAACTTCAGGAGTCCGGAACTCACCATCTCACGGCGTAGGAGGTACTTGATGAGGTCTGGTGCCACTTGTGACTCAGGGAAGTTTTGTGTGTGTGACTGGAAGTGGGCTTGTTTTCCATTTCCACCATGCTGCTGTTCCTTTCTTTTGAACGGAGAGTCTCTGCTCATGCTCAGTTGTTTGCTACTTTCTGGATTATGGCATGTAGCTGGGTCAACACTAAGCTCTTGTTTCTCTACTTCAAATGGAAGTTCAGCAAAGTAGGGCCCAGCAGGTTGTTGCACATACTCACAAGTACGTTGGACAGGACTTAAGGGCTGTGTCCCTGTGCCTAGTTCTTTGCGAAGCTCTCTGCGTTCTGATTCTTCAAGGGCTGCAGCTTCAGCCAACGCAGCAGCAGCTGTTCGCTCAAATTGGAAAACATATAAACTTGCATCGAGGGCAGCTTTTTGCTTCATCACAGAAGCTTCCTTCTCAGCATAGGAGACTTGAGCGCGTGATGCGTCCGCCTTGGCACGTGCTTTGATGGCTGCAGAACTCGCCGCTGAGGATCTGTTTGACTGTTTTGATGACCTTGATCTTGTAGACTGAGACTTGGTCCCAATGTGCTGAAGAAGCTCCTCCATCTTTCTGTGTTGAACACCTGGCTCTGGTTGTTGTAGATCCTGATCCTAGGGTAGACTGCTGGTCTTCCCTAGGATCAGAGGCTTTGTTGGCTGATGAACGTAGAAACATATCCACCATGTGCGGTTATTCCTGTGCTTGAGCCCGGCGTGATGAAGTTTTTTTTACTATTCTGCCCTTGAATTGCGTTCCCATGCAAAACTAGACAGATAGCCAACAACTACGTCTTCAATACAACTCCCGAGGCGTGACTTTCCTTGAATGAATATATTGAAAACATTTATGTTGTGAAACTGCAAAATACAGAAAATAATATACTTTAGTATTCAATTCACACCGACATACTGTAGCTGTACATTATACATTTGAAGTTGCATGAATACAAAGCACGTGCTAAGGTACCATGCATGTGGCATGGTGCCAAACCATATAGCTAATTGTTACTCATATGGTAATTGGCTAACTCCTTTAATTACTCTAATAATGTACAACCATCTCTGTAGAATAACAAAGCATATTACACTAGAAACAGTAACAAAACTACTGTATAGTATATTTTACAATTCGTTTGCATGAAGCACGAGCAAAGTAATACAGCTAACGACATACATGAAAGGCATTGTAATTTGTGTGAGGAAATGCAACCAACCAACATTGATATATGTAAGCAACTCTATCAATAACAAGATTACCATCACTAGCTAAAGGCTTGAATTGAACTTACAAGCAAATATTTTCCGAGGCTGAAGTGTGACAAGAAATAACTACACTGAAAGCCCTGCACCGCAGCGTTGTTTTTAGCTGCTATGCGTGCAGAACGAATTCTCTACTTCCTGTTTGCGTACAGTCTTTCTAAGTACCAGAAAGCTCCACTAGGGGGCGAATAACACCACGGAACACAATGAAAATACATCTTAACCATTGTAATAAAACAATATGTTACCTTCTAACAGGATGGCAGCACAACTATGGTACCCTCAAACTCAAATTTGGACCTCAAAGCCAGTTCCACTGCTTTCTTTCATTGTTCCCCTATAATAAAAAAAAGTGAGGTGGTTTTGCAGACTGTAGTGTTTTTGCAGACATTACTTCAGTATTTACAATTGTATTCTACAACATTCTATAGTAAGTAAAACACATGATCGGGGGATACTACAGTGTGTAGTTTAGTATTACGCAGTAAACTATAGTTTACTACACAATTAGGACACACTCTCCCACTATAGTAAGTGCTGTAGTATTCTATGGTAAACGGTAGCATTTTTTCATGTGGGTAACCAGTAACCACAAGCAAGGTTGGCCGGGGCCATAGTAGATGAGAGAGATCTACATAAGAGACACTGTCCTGTATGTGTCATCATGACTCACTTCTTGTCTATTGTTGAGTGGGTTAATATTGTCAGTCCAGATGAGTGTCAGCGTTTACCACTTACCATGATGAGGCCTTTGTGTGTGTGTAAGTACTGCTGGTAATCAATGCCCAGAGTGGAGATTCCTCTTGATATGAAAAACACTTCAAATAAAACCTTATTAAAAGTATTGATCTGCCCTCAGCTACATGCCCAGTCAGTGGAATTAAAAGTAAATGTTTAAAAGCTTCATATGCAAGCTATTATCAATCGATTTTTCCTTTGTTTCCTGTAAACATTTTGAAACTACAAAATAGTATACAAGAGAAGCAAAGTGTTCTTTCATATGCTGCTTATCGGTTGTTGAAGTAACATGGACAAGTGTAACAAGAATCTTTCCACTTTTTATGCCTATGAGGTTATGCCTGTGAGCTTCAAATAGTAGTCATTGTTGTACTATTCTTTTGTGCAGTTCATCTGAACCTGTTGCTGTGTGAACATTGTTAAGATGGATAGCAAAAGTGTTAGTTTTGTTCTAATCAGAGGTCTACTATTCAAAGGGAGATGCATTATACTACCTGCTCTTTACCGCCATAGTTTCCTGCTTCTCAACTGCTGGTGGTGGGGTGGTGGTGGTTGTTATGAGGCCTTGGCTGGGCCAAGTGTTACTTTGATGTGTCAGTTTTCATGCATGCTCTGCTCTCTCTCTCTCCCTCGCTGTCACCCCTAACAGGTGAGCGCGTCAACCTAAGCCAATCCCCTCAGAGCATCTACGCCGGTCGCCGTGAAGATGGACACAAAGGAGCGGCGGCACTGCTCCCTGACCCGGGGCCGCTGCAGGAAGGACTTCCACCATGCTATGGCGTCCCGGGAGCCCGAGGAGTGCCGCGTGGCCACCCAGAAGTCCTACAGCTCCAGCGAGACGCTCAAGGCCTACGACCCCGACACGCGCCTGCGCTACGGGGGCTGTGTGGCAGAGCTGGTGCATCACGAACATGAGGAGTACGTCCGTCAAGGTGAGCTCTACGTTCCTGTGTCGGTCTCTGTCTCCACTGACCAGGGATTTATTTCAGTACATTCTCTTCCGTTTTCACAAGATTTCATTTTATTCCGGTCCGCAGCTTCTTGATAATGTTGTACTAAAGGGAAACTCCCACGGTCTCTGTCATGATGTGGGTCTAGTATTGGGCGGGATCCAGATTTCCATCCCTACATACTAGAGCTGGGCAAAATGGACAACAATCCATATCACAATAAATTGCCTGAATTAATGCGACCACAATAAATAGAACGATAAGTTTATAACATTAATGTGCACCACAGTTTTTCTTATTATTCTTTAAACTACGAGTACTAATTTGATGGTTGTATCCATCATTTGTCCTATTAACAATCACCCATATTTGCAAACTAGTATAGGATATCAGTAAAATGCTTGCAATAAGTGATCGGTGTGGTCAGTGTCGATCATTTTTGGTTTATCATACTTCTTACCATTCCTATACCATACCAGGGTATACACTATTACCGGCAGTGCACACAAGAGGTGCTATTTCTTTCCAAACTTTTTTATCCCTACTCACCAAACAGATGTTGTGGCTGTAATTCATTAATATTACCATATTATGCTTAATGATTCTGATGAAAATACCCTCTTTGTCTTTATCAAACTAACGTTTTTGCATATTTTCAGTGTGGAACCTACGTTTAGGGGGGTTATAGCCGAGGCTAACCAATTCTAAATGGCACTAGCAGTTCGCAAAGCAGCTTAAGCAGAAATAGACAAGATGCAATTATTCCAAAACTGCAGCTCATTGTTGGAACACATATTTTCCTACTTCAATCAACAAGTCCATTTTACGTTTGTGATAAAACTGTCATCACTTGGCAAGGAATATAGCTTGTGTATCCCATCACTTAGATACGTTTTTCTAGGAATGTATTTATGTAGGCCTAACGGGAGCTTGTGTGTGCACTCAGCATGCGTGTGTGGAGGGAGCAGTCGGAACGCAATTGATTGAATGAGACACGGAGGGGAAAGGAAATTTAGGGTGAAGAACAGTGTGACGCTTGGCTTGGGGTCTTTTTTGTTGTGCCCCACAAGTGCAGATGTACAAATTGAACACTAGAGTCAAAGCAAATTAACGTTGTCTTCAAGACACATTTTCACTTGCCTGTTCGGGCAGCCACAAAGCATATCCTACCAAATAGTTTTACAGTATTTCAGCCGAAAAATATTGCAAGATGGGGCAGTGCTATCTAGATGTATGTTAATTTCCATTTGCATGCCTGGCTCTTTGAGGTATGGGAATGGAGGGGGGGGGCACTGAGTTTATCACTGATATAATTGGTGCGGGCTTGCTCTCGGTGATTGTCTTACTCTCCCAGCATTGACGGAGGTGGCTTATGGTAGAGAAATTAACATTACATTCTCTGGCAACAGCTTTGGTGGAAATTCCTGCAGTCAGCATGCCAATTGCACGCTCCCTCAAAATATGAGACATCTGTGGCATTGTGTTGTGTGACAAAACTGCACATTTCACGGTACCCTTCCTGTAGGCTAATCCTGACATGACCCTCCGTTCTGTGCATAATTTCCTGCAAGACAGGAATGTCAGTGTTCTGCCATGGCCAGTGAAGAACTTGCAGGTGCCTTGGTGGAAGAGTGGGGTAACATCTCGCAGCAAGAACTGGCAAATCTGGTGCAGTCCATGAGGAGGAGATGCACTGCAGTACTTAATGCAGCTGGTTGCCACACCAGATACTGACTGTTACTTTTGATTTTGACCCCCCTTTGTTCAGGGACACATTATTTAATTTATGTTAGTCACATGTCTGTGGAACTTGTTCAGTTGATGTTTCAGTTGTTGAATCTTGTTATGTTCATACAAATATTTACACATGTTAAGTCTGCTGAAAATAAATATAAATCAAATCAAATCAAATCACATTTTATTTGTCACATACACATGGTTAGCAGATGTTAATGCGAGTGTAGCGAAATGCTTGTGCTTCTAGTTCCGACAATGCAGTAATAACAAGTAATCTAACTAACAATTCCAAAACTACTGTCTTGTACACAGTGTAAGGGGATAAAGAATATGTACATAAGGATATATGAATGAGTGATGGTACAGTGCAGCATAGGCAAGATACAGTAGATGGTATCGAGTACAGTATGTACAAATGAGATGAGTATGTAAACTATGTGACTGTGGCATAGTTTAAAGTGGCTAGTGATACATGTATTACATAAGGATACAGTCGATGATATAGAGTACAGTATATACGTATGCATATGAGATGAATAATGTAGGGTACGTAACATTATATAAGGTAGCATTGTTTAAAGTGGCTAGTGATATATTTACATAATTTCCCATCAATTCCCATTATTAAAGTGGCTGGAGTTGAGTCAGTGTCAGTGTGTTGGCAGCAGCCACTCAGTGTTAGTGGTGGCTGTTTAACAGTCTGATGGCCTTGAGATAGAAGCTGTTTTTCAGTCTCTCGGTCCCAGCTTTGATGCACCTGTACTGACCTCGCCTTCTGGATGATAGCGGGGTGAACAGGCAGTGGCTCGGGTGGTTGATGTCCTTGATGATCTTTATGGCCTTCCTGTGACATCGGGTGGTGTAGGTGTCCTGGAGGGCAGGTAGTTTTCCCCCGGTGATGCGTTGTGCAGACCTCACTACCCTCTGGAGAGCCTTACGGTTGAGGGCGGTGCAGTTGCCATACCAGGCGGTGATACAGCCCGCCAGGATGCTCTCGATTGTGCATCTGTAGAAGTTAGTGAGTGCTTTTGGTGACAAGCCGAAGTTCTTCAGCCTCCTGAGGTTGAAGAGGCGCTGCTGCGCCTTCTTCACGATGCTGTCTGTGTGAGTGGACCAATTCAGTTTGTCTGTGATGTGTATGCCGAGGAACTTAAAACTTGCTGCCCTCTCCACTACTGTTCCATCGATGTGGATAGGGGGGTGTTCCCTCTGCTGTTTCCTGAAGTCCACAATCATCTCCTTAGTTTTGTTGACGTTGAGTGTGAGGTTATTTTCCTGACACCACACTCCGAGGGCCCTCACCTCCTCCCTGTAGGCCGTCTCGTCGTTGTTGGTAATCAAGCCTACCACTGTTGTGTCGTCCGCAAACTTGATGATTGAGTTGGAGGCGTGCGTGGCCACGCAGTCGTGGGTGAACAGGGAGTACAGGAGAGGGCTCAGAACGCACCCTTGTGGGGCCCCAGTGTTGAGGATCAGCGGGGAGGAGATGTTGTTGCCTACCCTCACCACCTGGGGGCGGCCCGTCAGGAAGTCCAGTACCCAGTTGCACAGGGCGGGGTCGAGACCCAGGGTCTCGAGCTTGATGACGAGCTTGGAGGGTACTATGGTGTTAAATGCTGAGCTGTAGTCGATGAACAGCATTCTCACATAGGTATTCCTCTTGTCCAGATGGGTTAGGGCAGTGTGCAGTGTGGTTGAGATTGCATCGTCTGTGGACCTATTTGGGCAGTAAGCAAATTGGAGTGGGTCTAGGGTGTCAGGTAGGGTGGAGGTGATATGGTCCTTGACTAGTCTCTCAAAGCACTTCATGATGACGGATGTGAGTGCTACGGGGCGGTAGTCGTTTAGCTCAGTTACCTTAGCTTTCTTGGGAACAGGAACAATGGTGGCCCTCTTGAAGCATGTGGGAACAGCAGACTGGTATAGGGATTAGGGATTGGTATAGGGATTGATTGAATATGTCCGTAAACACACCGGCCAGCTGGTCTGCGCATGCTCTGAGGGCGCGGCTGGGGATGCCGTCTGGGCCTGCAGCCTTGCGAGGGTTAACACGTTTAAATGTCTTACTCACCTCGGCTGCAGTGAAGGAGAGACCGCATGTTTTCGTTGCAGGCCGTGTCAGTGGCACTGTATTGTCCTCAAAGCGGGCAAAAAAGTTATTTAGTCTGCCTGGGAGCAAGACATCCTGGTCCGTGACTGGGCTGGATTTCTTCCTGTAGTCCGTGATTGACTGTAGACCCTGCCACATGCCTCTTGTGTCTGAACCGTTGAATTGAGATTCTACTTTGTCTCTGTACTGGCGCTTAGCTTGTTTGATAGCCTTGCGGAGGGAATAGCTGCACTGTTTGTATTCGGTCATGTTACCAGACACCTTGCCCTGATTAAAAGCAGTGGTTCGCGCTTTCAGTTTCACACGAATGCTGCCATCAATCCACGGTTTCTGGTTAGCGAATGTTTTAATCGTTGCTATGGGAACGACATCTTCAACGCACGTTCTAATGAACTCGCACACCGAATCAGCGTATTCGTCAATGTTGTTATCTGACGCAATACGAAACATCTCCCAGTCCACGTGATGGAAGCAGTCTTGGAGTGTGGAGTCAGCTTGGTCGGACCAGCGTTGGACAGACCTCAGCGTGGGAGCCTCTTGTTTTAGTTTCTGTCTGTAGGCAGGGATCAACAAAATGGAGTCGTGGTCAGCTTTTCCGAAAGGGGGGCGGGGCAGGACCTTATATGCGTCGCGGAAGTTAGAGTAACAATGATCCAAGGTCTTTCCACCCCTGGTTGCGCAATCTATATGCTGATAAAATTTAGGGAGTCTTGTTTTCAGATTAGCCTTGTTAAAATCCCCAGCTACAATGAATGCAGCCTCCGGAGAAATCGTTTCCAGTTTGCAGAGAGTTAAATAAAGTTCGTTCAGAGCCATCGATGTGTCTGCTTGGGGGGGGATATATACTGCTGTGATAATAATCGAAGAGAATTCTCTTGGTAGATAATGCGGTCTACATTTGATTGTGAGGAATTCTAAATCAGGTGAACAGAAGGATTTGAGTTCCTGTATGTTTCTTTCATCACACCATGTCACGTTGGCCATGAGGCATACGCCCCCGCCCCTCTTCTTACCAGAAAGATGTTTGTTTCTGTCAGCGCGATGCGTGGAGAAACCCGTTGGCTGCACCGCTTCGGATAGATTCTCTCCAGTGAGCCATGTTTCAGTGAAGCAAAGGACGTTACAGTCTCTGATGTCCCTCTGGAATGCTACCCTTGCTCGGATTTCATCAACCTTGTTGTCAAGAGACTGGACATTGGCAAGAAGAATGCTAGGGAGTGGTGCACGGTGTGCCCGTCTCCGGAGTCTGACCAGAAGACCGCCTCGTTTCCCTCTCTTTCGGAGTCGTTTTTTTGGGTCGCTGCATAGGATCCACTCCGTTGTCCTGTTTGTAAGGCAGAACACAGGATCCGCTTCGCGAAAAACATATTCTTGGTCGTACTGATGGTGAGTTGACGCTGATCTTATATTCAGTAGTTCTTCTCGACTGTATGTAATGAAACCTAAGATGACCTGGGGTACTAATGTAAGAAATAACACGTAAAAAAACAAAAAACTGCATAGTTTCCTAGGAACGCGAAGCGAGGCGGCCATCTCTGTCGGCGCCGGAAGTCATATATCAAGCTTTGACATCCATTCGAGTACTCATGTCCATCCCTACCCCAAACCAATACAGTTTTTTGGGACCGTCTGTATTTCAAAATACCCTGGTATAGAGTATACCACCCAAGCCTATGCGTCTCTCTTTTCAATCACTTGCGCGTCACGCTCTCCAAACCCCAGACTCACCTGGTCATCTGTGGCACTGTAGGATTTCACACTACACAAGGATGTTGTTTTCTATGGAAGAGATTAAGGGGAGTTTCTGGTTATTTTCAGTAAAAAAATGCCAGTCCAAACTAACTTTCCTGGTCCACAGAGTGTGGATTATTCATTCTTCCTTCACGGGGTTGGACAAGCAATGACCCTTAACTTTCTCTCTCTCTGAATATTCAGTAGCTAACTGCGCCCTTTCTAATTCAATTTCACAGGATACTAAACCCATGTGAAAACAATTGCAAAAAAGCTTTTAACATTCCTGTCAGTTTGTCAATTAAAAACTGGGTGACAGATGTGCTGCTTAGATTGGATCCAAACTAAAGCCCATCAATATTAATTTGAGGATGAAACCGTGATGAGTGACAGGTTGGGCCTGCTCCTACATTGTATTTTGTCTACAAAACGTTATTATATGCACAATGCTGTAGCTCTCAAGTTGATTAATTTGATCAAACACATCTCTGTTGGGCTCATGAAAACCCACAGTCAGATGGTGGCCAGGCCTATTAGTGTCTGGGAGGAGAGATAAGCTACATCATACACAGGCTGAGCTGCTCCTGGCCCGGACACTCAGCGGGGAGGAATAGAATGGAATGCTGCTGGCTCCCTGCACCGACAACGTTTACATCTAGAAAGTCATTGAAACATAGCAGAGACAAACCATGTTGGTCAAAGTCTATCACGCTTTCTCCTCTCTTCCCTAGCGAATCATGGGAATTCATTTCTAAACCTTGCTTAAAATGAACAAAACGTTTGAATATCGTTCTACTTTATTCAAATGGGTAACAAAAGTAATTCCCAAAACAAAGATAATCAGTTGCATAGCGGTGTCCCAACACTTGTCTGTAATCGTTCAGTATTGTTTGTGGAAATAATCAATTGCATACAGTATATGCCATTTAGCAGACGCTGTTATCCAAAGCGACTTAGTCATGCGTGCACACATTTTACATATGGTGGTCCGGAGAATCAAACCGACTATCCTGTGGTTTTCAGCCCTCTCTTGACAGACAGACAGACACCGTGGCATACACACTGCTTCCTTGAGATGTATTTTATTATAATGTAAGTAGCACGAATTCAAGTCCAAGCAGAAGGCAGACACTTCCAGATGTTACATAGAAGTTCTATCTCACTTTGTTATTCATCTTTAACATGAAAGATGTAGTTCACTACCATTGTATGACCTAGGTTATGCTATTGCCTTACACCGTACAGTAATTCAATGGGTTCAGGTTTTATTATGACGTTTTAATTTGACGTTTTCTCTTTGTAGATACGGTGACCCATTCTAAGCGGTTGCCTGTGGTTCTCAATATGTGATTGCTGTGGAATTAACTGCTAAGGCCTCACACAGAACTGCATTACTCTCTCTATAGCATGGTTCCGTGTTCCCTGGGAGATGAGCTCAGGTAGAGATCAAAGGAAGAACAAAGACAGGTGTCATGCAGGAAGGAGTCTCTGGGTTGAATATGCAGCTCTGGAGAAACCTACTGAGGATACTAAACAGTCTGCCTACCTCACCCAGAGCCATAGCTCACCTTGTCCTCACCTCACTCTCACTCAAACATCACACAAGCACTTTCCTCCATGGATAGACTGTACCATGGAGAGCAGGTGCCACCTGATGAATATGAGAATTGAGGGCGAGAGAGAGAGCGGAGACAGAAAATAGACAGAATGCACCAGAACTTTAACACAACTGCTTGACAGACTTCGTGAAGTTTCTGCTGCCATCTGAACCAATTTCTTGCAAAAAGGCCTCTTAGGGACACATGCTTGTTCTCACCCTCCACCCTCTGTTCCCTCTATTCACCTATTCCCTGGCAGGTGATGTATCATTTAGTCACCGAGATAAATGAGGACATAAAACTGTCCGCGTCTACAGCTTGAACACTGCAGTCAGGGTTCAGATGTGTGTGTGTGTGTGTGTGTGTGTGGGCCTGCGTCAGCCACAGCCATATGGTTGGGGATATCAGGTAGAGCAGGAGAGGCTCGTAATGACCCTGGGCTGATGAGAATGCACGCCGTCTCAGCCGCGGAGAGCCGAGCCAATCTCTTCATCAAGAGCAGTTTGGCTCCATGCAACATCTGGTGTCATGCACTTCTGCTCCCCGGTTCAACCATTACCAAACACGGCTCAACCATTACCAAGCACGGCTCAACCATTACCAAGCACGGCTCAACCATTACCAAACACGAATCTACCCAAAAACACGGCAATGTCGTTTGTTCTCATTTGCCCGCATTGTTTGTTCTGGGTCTTTATCTTTGTGCGTGCATGTGCCCTTCATGTTCCAACGGAATCCTGAACATAATACAGACATTTCACAATAAAGCCTTTATGTTGATAGCCATAAATACAGGCCTAAATAAACATAACTTTGGTTATGGTAGAGTGCAATTTTGAGGGATGTAGACAACAAAATATAATCTTGATACAGAAATAGAGCTGGGACAGACTTGAGAGAAAACCGGCGGAAGATACAGCCATTGCCATTGTGTGAATCCATAGTGACGCTTGTGACCACTTGTTAGACGAGTTGTCATAAACAGAGATGATAGATCATTTTCATTGTCGAGGGAAGCGTTTGTCCTTTGGTTTAAGGAGCTGTGTGTGCGAGCTGCACAGACTAAGATTGGGATGTAATATTGATGGGTTTGTGGCTGCTGATGCGCTGTCTTTGTCTGGGAGAGACTACTGGAATATGAATGAGCCTTTAGGGGGAGGAGGATGGGGTCTGGGGCCAAACAACATGAGTGTGAGGAGATGGCGAGCGGTGTGGCGCGCCAGGACAGGTTTCCCAGAATATCAGATCAGGGCCATGCCACTGTGATCTAAAGAAACAGTGGAGTGTAGGAGACATACAGGGCTGTCTATTTGTTCCTGTCTTTCAGTGGGTGTCTCTCCGCCTGTATGTCCACCTCAAAGGCTGTTTTGTGCACATTGTGTAGGTGCAGTAGGCCTAGAATAGGTGGACATAATGAGATTGGCTGCACACTGATTAATTTCAATGCTCATAGTAATAGGAGCATGCCGCAATAGCAGGGGATTGGATGGCGAGATAGTGAGATGACATTTGTAGGTCAGTGTGAGGGCTTAGTGTGCGAGGGCCCCGTTTGGTTTTACTACTGTAGCCCTCGGAGGCTGTGTGGTGCTAGTTTGTTAATTCAATTAGTTCCGTCACAATATACTCTCAGCTCTAGTGCACAGATCGTGATCCTTCACCTTTCTCTCTACATAGAGCACCAGCTGCATAAGTCACCTCAATAATCAACAACATTTATTCCGCCCTTTCTGCTATTTTTTTTTTGACCATTTCAATACAAATGTGAGAAAGCAACTACTTTTCTGAAACTATTGGATTGGCTGGCTTCAACTAATGGCAGGGCTGTATCTGGCAGGACTGTATTTTTGATATTTTTTTATGTAACCTTTGTTTAACTAGGCAAGTGTCACGTTCTGACCTTAGTTCCTTTGTTTTGTCTTTGTTTTAGTATGGTCAGGGCGTGAGTTGGGGTGTGTTGTCTATGTTCTTTTTTCTATCATTTGGGATTTCTGTGTTTGGCCTGGTATGGTTCTCAATCAGAGGCAGCTGTCAATCGTTGTCCCTGATTGAGAACCATCGTTGTGGGTGATTGTTTCCTGTTGTAATGTTTGTTTCATATTTCAGGACTATTTTGGTTTTCGTTTGTATCATTCACTTTGTTATTTTGCATTCTTTAGTGTTCAGTTTAATAAAATGGACACTTACCACGCTGCACATTGGTCCGATCTCTCCTACTCCTCCTCAGAGGAGGAAGAAGAAACCCGTCACAGCAAGTCAGTTAAAAACAAATTCTTATTTACAATGATGGTCTACCGGGGAACAGTGGGTTAACTGCCTTGTTCAGGGACAAAACAACAGATTTTTACCTTGTCAGCTCTGGGATTCGGTCCAGCAATCGTTCGGTTACTGGCCCAACGCTCTAACCACTAGGCTACCTGCCGCCCCCATGGAAAGGCATTTTGAATATAGAAATAGAATGAATAGAGTCCACACAATCACCTATACAATTCCAATCTATCTGACAGTCATATTTGATCTTCACAATACATTTACATCTGAACATTTTGTAAATTTCCATTCTCCTGAATGGAAATTGTAACAGTGTAACAGTGTTGCTTCTGTCCCTCTCCTCGCCCCAACCTGGGCTCGACCCAGGGACTCTCTGCACACATCGACAACAGTCACCCTCATAGCATCGTTACCTATCGCTCCACAAAAACCGCAGCCCTTGCAGAGCAAGGTAAATAACTACTTCAAGGTCTCAGAGCGAGTGATGTCACCAATTTAAACACAATTAGCACGTACCCCGCAAACCATTTCACACCGGTTGCACTCACCACTCTTTTGACCTCCTCCTTTTCTGCAGCAACTAGAGATCCGGGTCAACAGCATCAATGAAACAGTTTTGCTTCCGTCCCTCTCCTCGCCCCTTACCTGATGCTCGAACCAGGGACCCTTTGCACACATCGACAACAGTCACCCTCAAAGCATCATTACCTGTCGCTCCACAAAAGCCACGGCCTTTGCAGAGCAAGGGAAACAACTACTTCAAGGTCTCAGAGCGATTGACGTCACCGATTGAACCGCTATTAGCGTTGTCATGACATGGCCCTTTCTGTGTCTAGATCGTGGCTTCCCCCTCTCTCTTGCTCTCTCCTTCACCGAGGTTCTGTTATCTCAGGTTGTCTTTCCCCCTGGAAAGTATAGGAAGAGAGAGTTTCACAGCAGAACAAAGGAACTTCTACTACATCACAGAATTTGAGAACTGAACAATATCCATGTTTTGGAGAATGTGTAAACAGTCGGTGGAGAAGCCATCTGCGACCCGGTCCATTTTGTTTCATGTTTGTTACCTCACGAAAGACAATACAGCCATATTACCATAACTCTGTTTATACAGGTGCCTCCGTTATGAGGTTTGCATATTGTATAAAATGAATGAGTAAAGATGAAACTATTTGTGAAATGATGTGATGTTAAACCTTTAATGTGAGAGAATTCCCTTTCAAGTTTGACAAAGTCATTGGCCCGCCCCCGTGAGCACAGACATAATTCGGTGTCATAGAACTGCCTTTTTTATTGTTTCAAATATAAAACCCTCCTGAGGAAATCCTCTTTAGACCACACATACCTCGGTGTAAGCTGAGGTGGCATAGGTTTGAGTACCAAGACTGAGCAAACCCACAGCGTGAGCTGTGATTGTGAATAGTTTAGACTAAGCAAATTCTTAAAAATACCATGTGGAGCATTGGCTACACAGCTGGAAAGGGTTAAACTCTGAGACTATTGATCCCTACAGAATAAGAGCAAATCTTAGATACTAATTACTAGTCTGCAGCTAGAAATGATGTAAACCTGGGATGCGAATACCGGCAACCGCCGAAACATTGAGAATATTTCTGAATGGTACTCTGAAGTATCAATTTTAACCACAAAAATACTTTTATCTTCAGGGAAACAGAAAGAGAGAGAGACTCGGATGAACTCTCCAGCAGAAGGACCAGATTCCAACAGAAAAGATCACGACACATGGGCGTAAATATATATTGATTGCAATTATTCCCGAATGAGTGAGCGTTCATGTGCAAAGGATTAGCATTTCAATTAATATTGTTATCAACTGTGTGTAGTGATCCCTTTTGTCTTTCCCCCTGTCTCAGTTCACACCCACTTCCCTTTGTCCACCAAGCCGTCATATCGGCTTAGCCCACTAGGGAATCTTCATTTGTTAGTAACATATCTACTGTTTGTTTGTTTATGCATTTCTGTGATTATTTAGTTAGTTAGTAAATAAATGATTAAGCCAATTGGTGTATGTACGATTCATAGTAAAGGCTGGGTTTGTGCAGATAACCAACGATTTACGACGTTTGGAATGAGACTGACGTGAGGTAAAGAATAATTAATTAATATAAGACTAATTGATCAGATATTAAAATATCTGAAGAGTTATATTCTGGAAAATTATAACTTTGTAATCTGAAGATTTTCCGTGGTTCCCCGACTTCCTAGTTATTTACATTTACATGATTTAGTTTAATCACGTAATAATGATTACAGACAATTGATTTGATAAAATAACAGTCTTCGCTTTTAATGATGCCAAAGACACAACAGCGCGCACCCCGTTAACTAGCTAGCCATTTCACACCGGTTACATACAGATACTTTTGGTCTTTTAGTGTATGTGGACACCTGCTCGTCGAACATCTCATTCCAAGATCATGGGTATTAATATGGAGTTGGTCCCCCCTTTGCTGCCATAACAGCCTCCAGTCTTCTGGGAAGGTTTTCCACTAGATGTTGGAACATTGCTGCGCGGACTTACTTCCATTCATCCATAAGAGCCTTAGTTAGGTTGGGCACAGATGTTGGGTGATTAGGCCTGGCTCACTGTCAGTAATCCAATCCATCCCAAAGGTGTTCGATGGGGTTGAGGTCGGGCCTCTGTGCAGGCCAGTCAAGTTCATCAGCTGCAATCGCAACAAACCATTTCTGTATGGACCTCGCTTTGTGCACAATGGCATTGTCCTGCTGAAACATGAAAGGGCCTTCCCCAAACTTCCACAATGTTGGAAGCACAGATTCAATCATCTAGAGCATAGGTGGGCAACTCCAGTCCTCGAGAGCCTGATTGGTGTCACACTTTTTCACCATCCCTAGCAAACACAGATGATTAATCAAATTGCATTCTAAACTGAAGATCATGATTAGGTGATTATTGTAGTCAGGTGTGTTAGCTGGAGCTGGGGAAAAACTTTGACACCAATCAGGCCCTTGAGGAGTGAAATTGCCCACCCCTTGTCTCGAGTGTCATTGTATACTGTAGCGTTAAGATTTCTCTTCACTGGAACTAAGGATCTGAACCATGAAAAACAGCCCCAGACCATTATTCCTCCTCCACCAAACTTTACAGTTGGCATTCGGGCAGGTCTCCTAGCATCCGTCAAACTCAGATTCATCCATTGGACTGCCAGATGGTGAAGCATAATTCATCACTCCAGAGAATGCATTTCCACTGCTCTGGAGTCCAATGGCGGCAAGGTTTACACCACTCCAGCATATGCTTGGCATTGTGCATGCTGATTTTAGGCTTGTGTAAGGCTGCTCGGCCATGGAAACCCATTTCATGAAGCTCCCGAGGACCAGTTTTATGCTGCTGTTGCTCCCGGAGGCAACGACAGACAATTTTTACGCGCTACGCGCTTCAGCACTCAGCGGTCTCATTCTGTAAGCTTGCGTGGCCTACCACTTCGCGGCTGAGCCTTTGTTGATCCTAGACATTTCCACTTGCTCCTAGATGTTTCCACTTCACAGGGCAGAATTGTGAGGAAATTACTTGTTGGAAAGGTGGCATTCTATGGAGGTGCCACGTTCAAAGTCACTGGGCTCTCCAGTAAAGTCATTCTACTGCCAATATTTGTCTATGGAGATTGCATGGCCGTGTGCTCGATTTTATACAAATGTCAGCAGCGGGTGTGGCTGAAAAGCCGAATCCATTCATTTGAAGTGGTGTCCACATACTTTTGTATATATAGTGTAAGCGTAAACAAGTTGACACTCAACTACTGTATGACTCTTTCAACATGCCACTAAAAAGGTTGAAAGCTACAGTTAATTTTATGAAACCTGAAAATACGGCAGAGTAATTCAAAACCATTTGCAAACAACAGGTTGGATGCTTAGCAAAAAGTACTTTGAACCTGTTTCTCCATCTGGTGGTAAGTGTTCTTGTTTCAAACACACACGATACCATCTTTAAAGGGATAGTTTACTCAGAATACAAGCTAGCATGATTTTCCACCTACCTCAAATAGGCAGTTTTGGAATATTTAGTTTCTTTTCAGCACGTAATAACCATATTTTGTTACTGTTCGCATTCTCAGGAACACTTAACATTAAACTGTTCTTGTGCCTGTAATTTAACTGTAATTACTTTTGGAGCAACATATTACTAACATATATAATACTCTGGTAATTGCAATTGAATTGCATATTAATGAGCTGAGTTATTGTAACTACTGTACACAAGAGGAATTGCACTGTTCCTTTTTCCAAGTATGTAATAACTCCCTTATTATGCAATTATAAAGCTATTTCCAACGTCCTATGTAACAATCATTTTGCTATTGTAATAATCAAAGGTACTACTCATGTAAAATAACTTGATGTCAAGTGTTACAGTATTACGTTATGTCGCACTCGGGTTGAATAAAGGGAAGACGATACATTTTTTAAAATGCATAAATGTATAATTCTTGTGCAATTTATATTTATAGATTACACTGAGGTTTTCCTTTCATTATTTTTAGGCTATCTGGCATTGGTGCTTTAGGGTCTAACTTCACCTGCACCAAATAGCTACGTGCCAATCGCCAAACGCTTTTTGGAACATGCAGAAAAAGTTAAGGTCCCATCCATTAAAGCTAAAAGGACCATGACAGAGTTTTATTCAATAAAATCTGCAAAATGTAGAGATGAATATAAAGAGAAGGGAGGGCCAGAAAAGTCATGTTTGGGAAAGATTTGGTGAAGTGGTACAGAGGATGATAGTTGTGTCTCTATGTTTTATGTGATGATTGTGAGGCGTTATAAAATTCAACAGTCACAAGACGGGGACTTCAAATAGGCCCATGGCACGTCAAGGGAACTGTAGCCTACTGTTAGGGTTAAATGGAAACTGAAATCTGGACACTGACTGCAGGTCTATAACCTCTCACATTGCCTTAATAATAACTCCTGTAGACTTAAGCATTTCTTGCAGTAAAATTATACACCAAATATACATTTTGACTCAAGAACAGGAGTGAAGAAAAATGATTTCTTTCTTTCGGCATCTTGAGAGAATGCAAATGCACAGTTAAATAGCAAATAATAACAAATAGCCTACCAGAATGTTGAAAATTCTAAGCAGAACATAAATTACGTCAATTAGGCAAAAAATAATCATGCACCCCCTGTAAACAAATCTTTCTGCCATCTCTGACTATAGCCTACAGCTCATTTTCTATAGCGGGTTAGGGTGCAGGTGCACAAACAGCTGGCCCCGCGCACCACTAATTTGAATATCAAAGAAAATAGTTGTCTTTTAGTTATCTCTATATAATCTATATTTGGCTACCTCTGGTATTTGAAAAGTTGGTATTTTAAAATAAATGACATAATACAAAAATGTTCTGCCCAGGTCTGATGTGGGTTGTGACGACTAACAAGAAACTTTGTTCCTGTACCCTGATTTTTTTGGTCATTTGGACAAATCACAATTTCAGAGTATATTTTCTAACACTTCTCCCCCAGAATTTAATCGAGCATCTGACAAAATCACACAAGATTTTAGTTCTGGGTTTCTGAGATTATATTTGATAAACTAAATTCTTTACACTTGGCATCTTTCTAAACCTTACAAAAATGTGAATTCACTGTATGCAAAGCAGATAATTAAAGGCAGTGCTGGAAACTTCATTGGTGATATGATGACCACATCAGGGCTCCCGAGTGGCGCAACGGTCTAAGGCACTGCATCTCAGTGCTGGAGGTGTCACTACAGACCCTGGTTCAATTCCTTGCTGTATCACAACTGGCTGTGATTAGGAGTCCCATAGGACGGTGCACAATTGGCCCAGTGTTGTCTGGGTTAGAGTTGCCTGACTTGCCTAGTTTAATAAAGGTAAAAAATTATATACATTTTTTTTAAATAAGGGAGTAGTTTGGGTATATTGAGGTAAACCTGTGGCAACGGGAATGGAGAATGACCCTCAAGGCTGATGTTATTTAAGCATGAGTAGTCTGGATGACAGTTGCCTAAGTTCCATAATTAGCATGGCCAGGAGCTCCTAGCCTGCCCTTAGTCATTAGCACACAATTCCTACTGGAGAACACTATGGTTGACACCATGGGTCTCCGTCAGCGCCCTCCTGAGGAGAGGGGAGGCAGTGCATTTATGTTTCCATGTAGCTTTGTGACTGAGCACACCAGAATAACTAGGAAGACCAGTACGACTGAGCAGGCCAGCCTGTGTCTCAGTATTACTAAGGCCTCTTTCTCTGAGCAACCGTCTCTGGCTGCTTCTGCCTTACTTATGGCCATGCTGCAGTGAGATGATTACCTGTTGTAGTAGAGCATTGACAGAGGACTTGGCCTCAGAACACTGCAGCCATGGGTCATTACCTCCTCCCCTTCCTCCCATTCTGGCCTTGTAGTGTGATTTTGTCAACACCATCCAGGATTTAGAAAAAAGATTAGAATTGTCCTGTCCTCCTCCAGATCTCTGCTATGAGCTAGCCTCAGTTGTACACCAGTGGTATAGAGGTCTACGATGTGGTGTAGAGGTTTACGGTGTATAAATAGGTCTAGTTGCATTTCGTAAATCTTGGCTATGGTTTGCTTTTTGAGGTTCAAATCTGTCGGTGATGCTTTTAGGGGAGACCTCAGTTGATTGGCAATTAGCTATTGTTAAATCCAAGGGGAGGGAGAGGGAGGCAGTGTAGTTCCAGCTACACAGTGTGTTGCAGTTCCTCGCATTTCTAGAGGCCCTATTAGCTTCCTGGGTCCCAGTCAGACCCCACACTAGGGCACTCTTAGCACGTGAGTAGATTTATTTTGAATAAGATGAACAATAATGCACTGGAGTGAACCTTGGTTTTTCACCCCCCTCCAGACCCTAATGGCCTGTAATGTGGAATTGCAAGGATGCAGACACTTTGAAAATTTGCCTGGCTTTGAAAATTAGCAAGACGGTGAAAGAGGTAGGATACAGTAGCCCTTAGTGTCTTTGCCAAAACTAAGCCCCCGTTGCTAAGATAATTAGCTTCAAACCAGTAAAGGGTATTACAACCAGTCAAACGGATGTCATTTGGAAATTTTGCACAGAAAATCTTTCCCATTTGTTATTTTTAATTACAGTTTCTCCCCGGTCCCGAAACGTCTTTGCTCCGCAAAAGAAGCAGAGATGACAGAGAGAACTTTACTGAAGTCAACTAGATTGAAGAGTTCATTCAATCATTTCTGACATATAGGCTAATGACAGAAGGGAAGCTTAGACAAGATGACTAATAAATCGCTTACCAGAATGTCGAAAATTATAAGCAGAATCATCTAAATTAGGCAAAAAATTATCATGCACCCCCTGTAAAAAAAATATATTTCCGCAATCTCTGACTGTAGCCTACAGCGCATTTTCTATAGCAGGTTAGGGTGCAGGTCAACAAACAGCTGACCCGCGCACCATTCATTTGAATATATATATAAAAAATCTAAAATATATTTAGATTTGTTTAATACTTTTTTTGGTTATTACATGATTCCATATGTGTTATTTTATCGTTTTGTTGTCTTCACTATTATTCTACAATGTAGAAAATAGTAAAAATAAAGAAAATCCCTGGAATGAGTAGGTGTGTCCAAACGTTTGACTGGTACTACAGTGCCTTGCGAAAGTATTCGGCCCCCTTGAACTTTGCGACCTTTTGCCACATTTCAGGCTTCAAACATAAAGATATAAAACTGTATTTTTTTGTGAAGAATCAACAACAAGTGGGACACAATCATGAAGTGGAACGATATTTCAAACTTTTTTAACAAATCAAAAACTGAAAAATTGGGCGTGCAAAATTATTCAGCCCCTTTACTTTCAGTGCAGCAAACTCTCTCCAGAAGTTCAGTGAGGATCTCTGAATGATCCAATGTTGACCTAAATGACTAATGATGATAAATACAATCCACCTGTGTGTAATCAAGTCTCCGTATAAATGCACCTGCACTGTGATAGTCTCAGAGGTCCGTTAAAAGCGCAGAGAGCATCATGTGAGAGCATCACCGAGATACTGTTGTGAAGAAGTTTAAAGCCGGATTTGGATACAAAAAGATTTCCCAAGCTTTAAACATCCCAAGGAGCCCTGTGCAAGCGATAATATTGAAATGGAAGGAGTATCAGACCACTGCAAATCTACCAAGACCTGGCCGTCCCTCTAAACTTTCAGCTCATACAAGGAGAAGACTGATCAGAGATGCAGCCAAGAGGCCCATGATCACTCTAGATGAACTGCAGAGATCTACAGCTGAGGTGGGAGACTCTGTCCATAAGACAACAATCAGTCGTATATTGCACAAATCTGGCCTTTATGGAAGAGTGGCAAGAAGAAAGCCATTTCTTAAAGATATCCATAAAAAGTGTCGTTTAAAGTTTGCCACAAGCCACCTGGGAGACACACCAAACATGTGGAAGAAGGTGCTCTGGTCAGATGAAACCAAAGTTGAACTTTTTGGCAACAATGCAAGACGTTATGTTTGGCATAAAAGCAACACAGCTCATCACCCTGAACACACCATCCCCACTGTCAAACATGGTGGTGGCAGCATCATGGTTTGGGCCTGCTTTTCTTCAGCAGGCACAGGGAAGATGGTTCAAATTGATGGGAAGATGGATGGAGCCAAATACAGGACCATTCTGGAAGAAAACCTGATGGAGTCTGCAAAAGACCTGAGACTGGGACGGAGATTTGTCTTCCAACAAGACAATGATCCAAAACATAAAGCAAAATCTACAATGGAATGGTTCAAAAATAAACATATCCAGGTGTTAGAATGGCCAAGTCAAAGTCCAGACCTGAATCCAATCGAGAATCTGTGGAAAGAACTGAAAACTGCTGTTCACAAATGCTCTCCATCCAACCTCACTGAGCTCGAGCTGTTTTGCAAGGAGGAATGGGAAAAAATGTCAGTCTCTCGATGTGCAAAACTGATAGAGACATACCCCAAGCGACTTACAGCTGTAATCGCAGCAAAAGGTGGTGCTACAAAGTATTAACTTAAGGGGGCTGAATAATTTTGCACGCCCAATTTTTCAGTTTTTGATTTGTTAAAAAAGTTTGAAATATCCAATAAATGTTGTTCCACTTCATGATTGTGTCCCACTTGTTGTTGATTCTTCACAAAAAAATACAGTTTTATATCTTTATGTTTGAAGCCTGAAATGTGGCAAAAGGTCGCAAAGTTCAAGGGGGCCGAATACTTTCGCAAGGCACTGTATATAATATGTACAGTTGAAGTCGGAAGTTTACATACACCTTAGCCAAATACATTTAAACTCAGCTTTTCACAATTCCTGAAATTTAATCCTAGTAAAAATGCACTGTCTTAGGTCATTTAGGATCACAACTTTATTTTAAGAATGTGAAATGTCAGAATAATAGTAGAGAGAATGACTTATTTCAGCTTTTATTTCTTTCATCACATTCCCAGTGGGTCAGAAGTTTACATACACTCAATTAGTATTTGGTGGCATTGCCTTTAAATTGTTTAACTTGGGTCAAACATTTCGGGTACTCTTCCACAAGCTTCCCACAATAAGTTGGGTGAATTTTGGCCCATTCCTCCTGTCAGAGCTGGTGTAACTGAGTCAGGTTTGCAGGCCTCCTTGCTCGTACACGCTTTTTCAGTTCTGCCCACACATTTTCTGTAGGTTTGAGGTCAGGGCTTTGTGATAGCCACTCCAATACCTTGACTTTGTTGTCCTTAAGCCATTTGCCACAACTTTGGAAGTATGCTTGGGGTCATTGTCCATTTGGAATATCCACTTGCGACCAAGCTTTAACTTCCTGACTGATGTCTTGAGATGTTGCTTCAATATATCCACATAATTGTCCTCCCTCGTGATGCCATCTATTTTGTGATGTGCACCAGTCCCTCCTGCAGCAAAGCAGCACCACAACATGATGCTGCCACTCCCGTGTTTCACAGTTGGGATGCTGTTCTTCGGCTTGCAAGCCTCCCCCTTTTTCCTCCAAACATAGCGATGGTCATTATGGCCAAACAGTTCCATTTTTGTTTCATCAGACCAGAGGACATTTCTCCAAAAAGTACGATCTTTGTCCCCATGTGCAGTTGCAAACCGTAGTCTGGCTTTTTTATTGCGGTTTTGGAGCAGTGGCTTCTTCCTTGCTGAGCTGCCTTTCAGGTTATGTCGCTATAGGACACGTTTTACTGTGGATATAGATCATTTTGTACCTGTTTCCTCCAGCATCTTCACAAGGTCCTTTGCTGTTGTTCTGAGATTGTTTTGCACTTTTCGCACCAAAGTACGTTCATCTCTAGGAGACAGAACGCGTCTCCTTCCTGAGCATTATGATGGCTGCGTGGTCCCATGGTGTTCATAGTTACGTACTATTGTTTGTACAGATGAACGTGGTACCTTCAGGCGTTTGGAAATTGCTCCCAAGAATGAACCAGACTTGTGGAGGTCTCCAATTTCTTTCTGATTTCTTTTGATTTTCCCATGATGTCCAAGCAGAGGCACCGAGTTTGAAGGTAGGCCTTAAAATACCATACACAGGTACACCTCCAATTTACTCAAATTATGTAAATTAGCCTATCAGAAGCTTCTAAAGCCATGACATCATTTTCTGGAATTTTCCAAGCTGTTTAAAGGCACAGTCAACTTAGTGTAAACTTCTGACCCCTGTAATTGCGATACAGTGAATTATAAGTGAAATAATCTGTCTGTAAACAATTGTTGGAAAAATGTATTGTGTCATGCACATAGTAGATGTCCTAACCGACTTGCCAAAACTATAGTTTGTTAACAAGAAATTTGTGGAGTGGTTGAAAAACAAGTTTTAATGACTCCAACCTAAGTGTATGTAAACTTCCGACTTCAACTGTATATAGTTGTGTCCATCTCAGTGAACTAATCCATTGCAGAGGCCTAGACTAAAAGCCAATTTATGCTTGACACGAAAATGTGGTCGATGGCTCCATATGGAGGGTGTGATGCAATTACTGAGCCTCGGAGGCATGCAGAGGCCAAATCGAGCTAGCAATGCGGAGGGCTCGGTTGACGGTAGGTAGGGGCCGTACATCCTGTATAATCACAAACTTACTTCCTTGACAACTTCCTTCACAATAGCTCTGCACTGCTCCACAACGCGTAAGAAGTATGAAAGCCCTGACTTTTGCAGAGGCTATCACCATAAATACTGCATGGCCAATGCAGATGTCAGATTGACCATGCAGCGCACAGATGCACAATGCACTTCTCTCTTCAGAATGCGCTCTCTGATGTCAATTTGTGCAAATACAATCTTCATAACTTAATTGTGTGAATTATTTCCGTTTGATTGTTAGTGTATATCACTTCTCCATTACATATATCACCAGTAGTACATTTGCCATTAATTCCTATAATTATTAATCTACAATGTTTGTTTGGTTATGGTAATTTCTGTTAATGCAATAAATATGATTATTTGAGTCTTACAGTTGTCATTGTGATCACATTGTTTTCAGAGCGCACAACCTATGCTACACTTGTGAGAAACAAGTTTTGTAAAATGGCATTCCATTTTACAAGTTTTGTCAATTCAATTTAGTCGTTGTCTTTTGTTTGGAGCGCTCTTGTATATACAGTGCCTTGCGAAAGTATTCGGCCCCCTTGAACTTTGCGACCTTTTGCCACATTTCAGGCTTCAAACATAAAGATATAAAACTGTATTTTTTTGTGAAGAATCAACAACAAGTGGGACACAATCATGAAGTGGAACGACATTTATTGGATATTTCAAACTTTTTTAACAAATCAAAAACTGAAAAATTGGGCGTGCAAAATTATTCAGGCCCCTTAAGTTAATATTCCTTTGGCCAGACCCAAGTTAATAGTTGATCCAATATTTCAAGTTCGTTGCAGACAGGCCATGCGTAGCCAATGTAATTTATAGGATATATTTTTTAGCAGGATATTTTCTGATAATGTTTTTATTTGTTGGCTTGATGTCGGATATTTTTACATACAACACATACAACACTTTTTATGACAATATAAGTTACTTTTTTAGGTTTGTATCATTTTCATTTAGATTTGGATATAATTTTGATTAACCACATGACAATGATTTTGATATATGAAGACGTTATTATAAATTATTAAATGAAACTGTTCCACGAAAATGTGTATATATGAAAACCAGCAACTTCAGAAGAGTAATGGCAGAATCTGCGAAAGCCAGCCAGAGCGTGAGGAGAATTGTTGAGTCAGGTTAAGGTTTTGCCTTCTGGTTATCTAAATCTCTGACTCCCACCTGTGTCATTAGTGTCTTATTTAATCAAACAGTAAGATTAAAGCATCAGACAAGCTCAATGCATGTAGTTGAATTCATTAAAACACATAATATATGGCAAAATACACATTTAAAATGTTGACTAATTGACTGGTTGAAAGACGACTTTCGGGTCGATACAAGATTTATTTTAGTCGGGTACAGCCCTAATATGGTGTGTATATCGATCAAGTTGCATTTCATAAATCTGGGCAAAGGCTTGCTTTTGGATGTTCATCTCACTAGTGGTACTTTTAGCGGAGACCTGGGTTGATTGGCAATTAGCTATTGTTAAATCCAAGAGGAGGGAGTCTGTGTAATTCCATCTCCACAGTGTGTTGCAGTTCTTTGCATCTCTGTAGGCCCTATTAACTTCATGGGTCCCAGTCAGACCCCACACCAGGGCACTCTTAACCCGTAAGTAGTTCCCTCTTTATTTTGCATAAGATTAACAATAATGCACTGGAGTGAACCTTGGTTTTCACCCCCCTCCAAACCAAAATGGCCTGTAATGTGGAATTCAAGCCAGTAAAGGCTATTACTGGCTTTTTTCTCCCTTAAACCTTTCATATCTTTTCAGTCATTTTAGTTTGTCTGAACTCAATGTACAGAATGTACCTACTTCAACTCAACAACAAACAATGTCCATTCTCATGTTTAGATGAAGGCCTTTCAGATCATGTTGATGTTCAAGCCAGAGAGCAATGCATCGTGTTAACCAAGATTTTGAACCTACATGCTATTGTAATCCAATTCATGTGTCCATAAAATACTATACTATGCTCATCCACTTGTGCGCCGAGCAAAGTATAACTACTGTAATAGCTGCTGCCTCATCTGAGAAGATAAAAAGGGAACAGAGCAATATGATAGTGATAGTGGGAGTAGAACCCTGATGCATTGATGGAGGACTCTGAAATATACAAGCAATCCGCAATCAGTCGAGGAGCAGGATAAGACACTCTGAAATGACCCTAATGGCATTGCACATGTCCGTGGCCCACAGTCTGAAAAGCACTGTGCAAAGTGACTGAGATCAACGAACATGTTAAACGCAGCAATGAGGACACAATGGGGATGATCAATGTCAATGTATGGCGAGAGTTCAGTTGAATAGAGTTCACATACTGTACAGCTGATAGATATCAAAGATTTGCCATGCCCATGATCATGATTTAATAAGAAAGTATTTGCTCTATTTGCCTAGGAAATGCAGCTGCATTTCTCTTCAGATATTGATTAGAACCAGGCATGTCAAGTCTGAATCCTTCTGGATGTTAAGGCATAAATGAAACCCATACATCAGTTATGCCTCCAAACTTCTCTCCCCTTCTGCACCTTCACTTTTATTTTTAAAATGCAGTGAAGCGAGAGAGGAACTCTGAAACAGAAAATGAAAGAAACATATTCGATTTCATTACAGTTATGAGCTTTCATTAAGGTCTGTTCTCCTGTGTACCTGAGAACGGGAGTAGTTTCAGAGAAAGCGGCTGGGAGTCCTCTATTTCAGCTCAGCAGGGATTTTTCTTTGGAACAAAATCTCTGGCATCATTATTACTTGTATTAACAGTCCAGACTTGCCTAGGGCTCTCAAGAATTTAGATTTGCACTATGAGGCACAGGTTGGGCTTTGTATCACTCTGAAAAGTAATGGATTTTATCACGGAAATACTGGGTGGCTTTTTCAATCAGCGCTACTCAGCTCAGATGTCTTTACTTATAGAAAACCTTTTGGGGAGAAGGGGGGGGGGGGCGTTGTGCAGAGGAGGGGGGGTGGGGGTGGGATGGGGGGGAGGTTGTGCAGAGGAGGGCGGGGATGGGGGGGGAGAGAAAGCTCCAAGACAAATCTGTTTTTCATCCTGTTTGTCACTGGACACGGCCCGTATCCCTGTAGTTTCAGTCATGTGCAGGTAGATCTGACAGGCCTGGTCACCTAAGCTTACCCACTCATGTTAACTCTTTCAGACCACAAACACTCTGCCAGTCCTGGACATGCAGCTCATTTGGATATGCATAAGACCATCAATCAGGTTGTTTGAGAGGCCTGAAAGAAGACAATTGAAGTGATGTCAGTCTTGAATTGCCACGCCATACCTGCTGGCATGCGAACAATGCTGTGTTGCCATAGAAACAGTTTCCTCGACAAATGACCTTGCCTCCTCCTCTCTCCTATTTCAGCACCTCGTTGAAAAGGGCTTCTGGCTCACAGGGCCTGCGTGTTTGTGGATATGTAAAGTGTGTGGACCAACACTGGGACTTAGGGAGATCCTGGGCCGTGACTAAAATGTGTTTGTTAGGGAAATGACCTTGTCTTTTTCTCCCTCAATCAATGGAAGCTTGATGTTAAAACATCTGGTCTGCATCATCAGTATTGCACGCCTGTCTTTCTATTCTCTTTTGGTTAAACAAAGATCCATAGAGGTTCTCTATTTGAGGGTTTACAAAATAGCTAATCTTTTCAGTTTAGAAATAGAGTTAAAATGTCTTGTTTAAACTGGTGTGATATCATTCACATATATGTATTTTAGTTTAGCGTGTGTGAATAAGAATGACCATACAGTATGTGACCCACCATGTAGCAACATTTGAAATTGTGTTTCTTACATTGGATAAAGGCAGAGACTCAGAGCTAGGAATGGTATATCATACATTGCAGTTGAGGAACAATAGGAAAGTAATTATGCTTTGAAAGTTGATAAACCTGTAACCCCACTTTGAGAAAATGGCCCTTGAACGTTTTGGTACACCAACTGGGGAGCAACGTTCACACCCTCTTAAGCCTTAGCCGTCTACCAACTCTTTAAGGACTCACATGTGAGGCCATGTGCTAAACAGAGTTAGTAGGGCGGTGTAGTGAACAACCAAAGATTTCAAGACAAAAAGTGGTTAAAGTAGTAGCAAAAAGTAGTAGTAAAAATAGACTTAATCTAGTCCTTAGCCTATATCCTAATCTGATTTTGGTGCAGGTCATGTTTCTCTTCACATTACCTTCTCTGGTAAACACACACTATATCATATAAAATAAAAGTTTATATTTGTCACCTGCACAGGATAGAGAAGGTGTAAACGGTACAATGAAATGGTTAATTGCATAGTGGAGTGTTAGCTAGCAAAATAATTACCCATAATCCCAACCCATACTACTAGCCATACAAACTGAGTGTCATAGTTAGCCACCATTCATGAATCTGCAGGCAGCTAAAGCTAATCAACTAGGTTCAATGTTAGCTAGCTCGCTAACAGTAGGCTATAACTAGCAATGCAAATGGCTTTCTGAGACACAAATAATATTACTACACAGATCACACAGTACATGTAATGTTAGCTAGCGAGCCAGCAAGCTAACATTAGCTACCTAACCGAGAGATTAAGCATGGCACGATCATCCTTCAAAAAGTAGTCCACCGCAACTTTTTTCCCACTGATATTTGTCCATAGCCCCTGTTAAATTCAGGGCAGCAATGTTGAGAGCAGTAGCAACACTTTTGCAGTTGTCCATGTTATCTTTCAAAAATGACATTGTAGCAAGGATTATCTACACATACTGAGCATCTCATGTTATAGACAGAAGCATGCTACATGGCAGACCAATCCAAACTCATCTCTCGGCATGGGAAAACTCCCTAGAAAGGCCAAAACCTAGGAAGAAACCTAGAGAGGAACCAGTCCTCTTCTGGCTGTGCCGGGTGGAGATTATAACAGAACATGGCCAAGATGTTCAAATGTTCATAAATGACCAGCATGGTCAAATAATAACAATCACAGTAGTTGTCGAGGGTGCAGAAAGTCAGCACCTCAGGAGTAAATGTCAGGTGGCTTTTCATAGCCGATCATTAGGAGTATCTCTACCGCTCCTGCTGTCTCTAGAGAGTTGAAAACAGCAGGTCTGGGACAGGTAGCACGTCCAGTGAACAGGTCAGGGTTCCATAGCCGCAGGCAGAACAGTTGATACTGGAGCAGCAGCACGGCCAGGTGGACTGGGACAGCAAGGAGTCATCATGCCAAGTAGTCCTGAGGCATGGTCCTAGGGCTCATGTCCTCCGAGAGAGAGAAAGAAAGAGAGAAAGAGAGAATTAGAGAGAGCATACTTAAATTCACACAGGACACCGGATAAGACAGGATAAGTACTCCAGATATAACAAACTGACCCTAGCCCCCCGACACATAAACTACTGCAGCATAAATACTGGAGGCTGAGACAGGAGGGGTCAGGAGACACTGTGGCCCCATCCAATGATACCCCCGGACAGGGACAAACAGGAAGGATATAGCCCCACCCACTTTGCCAAAGCACAGCCCCCACACCACTAGAGGGATATCTTCAACCACCAACTTGTCATCCTGAGACAAGGCCGAGTATAGCCCACAAAGATCTCCACCACGGCACAACTCAAGGGGGGGCGCCAACCCAGACAGGAAGATCACGTCAGTGACTCAACCCACTCAAGTGACGCACCCCTCCTAGGGACGGCATGAAAGAGCACCAGTAAGCCAGTGACTCAGCCCCTGTAATTGGGTTAGAGGCAGAGAATCCCAGTGGAGAGAGGGGAACTGGCCAGGCAGAGACAGCAAGGGCGGTTCGTTGCTCCAGAGCCTTTCCGTTCACCTTCACACTCCTGGGCCAGACTACACTCAATCATATGACCCACTGAAGAGATGAGTCTTCAGTAAAGACTTAAAGGTTGAGACCGAGTCTGTGTCTCTCACATGGGTAGGCAGACCATTCCATAAAAATGGAGCTCTATAGGAGAAAGCCCTTCCTCCAGCTGTTTGCTTAGAAATTCTAGGGACAATTTGGAGGCCTGCGTCAAATGCCTCTCCTGTGAAGTAATAACGCCTAGCATCCTGAAATGGATCACATACACATCATGACCAAAAGTATGTGTACACCTGCTTGTCGAACATCTCATTCCAAAATCATGGGAATTAATATGGAGTAAGTCCCCCCTTTGCTGCTATAACAGCCTCCATTATTCTGGGAAGGCTTTCCACTAAATGTTGGAACATTGCTGCAGGGACTTGCTTCCATTCAGCCACAAAAGCATTAGCGAGGTCAGGCACTGATGTTGGGTGATTAGGCCTGGCTCGCAGTCTGCGTTCCATTTAATTCCAATGGTGTTCGATGGGGTTGAGGTCAGGGCTCTGTGCAGCCCAATCAAGTTCTTCCACTCTAATCTCGACAAACCATTTCTGAATGGACGTCGCTTTGTGCAAGGGGGCATTGTCATGCTGAAATAGAAAAGGGCCTTTCCCAATGTTGGAAGCACAGATTCAATAATCTAGAATGTCATTGTAAACTGTAGCATTAAGATTTCCCTTCACTTGAACTAAGGAGCCTACCCCAAACCATGAAAAACAGCCACATACCATTATTCCTCCTCCACCAAACTTTACAGTTGGCACTATGCATTTGGGGAAGGTAGCCTTCTCCTGGCATCCGTCAAACGCTGATTTGTCCATTGGACTGCCAGATGGTGAAGCTTGATTAATAATTTCAGAGAACACATTTCCACTGCTCCGGAGTCCAATGCCAGTGAGCTTTACACCACTCCAGCCGACACTTGGCATTGTGCATGGTGATCTTAGGCTTGTGTGCAGCTGCTCTGCCATGGAAACCCATTACATGAAGCTCTCGAAAAATAGTTATTGTGCTGAAGTTGCCTCCAGAGGCAGTTTGAAACTCGGTAGTTAGTGTGATAGTTAGTTAGTTAGGACAGATGATTTTTACATGCTATGTATTTCAGCACTCGGCGGTCACGTTCTGTGAGCTTGTGTTGACTACCACTTCGTTGCTGAGCTGTTGTTGCTCCTAGACTTTACAATAACAGCACTTAGAGTTGACCGGGGCAGCTCCAGCAGGGCAGGAATGTGGCAAACGGACTTGTTGGAAAGGTGGCATCCTATGACGATGACAAGTTGAAAGTCACTGAGCTCTTCAGTGTTTGTCTATGGAGATTGCATGGCGGTGTGCTCAATTGTATACACCTGTCAGCAACGGGTGTGGCTGAAATAGCCAAATCCATTAATATAAATGTGTGCACAAAGTTTTATATACACTGCATTCGGAAAGTATACACCTCTTGACTTATTCCACATTTTGTTACGTTACAGCCTTGTTTTAAAATTGATTAAAATAATAAATAAATATCATCAATCTACACACAATGACAAAGTGAAAACAGGTTTTTAGAAATGTTTGCAATGTACTAAAAATAAAAACCAGTATTCAGACCCTTTGCTATGAGACTGGTGCATCCTGTTTCCATTGATCATCCTTGACATGTTTCTTCAACTTGATTCAAGTCCACCTGTGGTAAATTCAATTGATAAGGTCCCACAGTTGACAGTGCATGTCAGAGCAAAATCAATGCCATGAGGTCGAAGGATTGAGACAGGATTGTGGCAAGGCAAAGATCTGAGGAAGGGTACCAAAACATTTCTGCAGCATTGAAGGTCCCAAAAAACAGTAGTCTCCATCATTCTTAAATGGAAGAAGTATGGAACCACCAAAACTCTTCCTAGAGCTGGCCACCCGGCCAAACTGAGCAATCGGAGGAGAAGGGCCTTGGTCAGGGAGGTGACCAAGAACCCGATGGCCACTCTGACAGAGCTCCATAGTTCCTCTGTGGAGCTGGGAGAACCTTCCAGAATGACATTCATCTCTATAGCACTCCACCAATCAGGCCTTTATTATAGAGTGGCCAGACGGAAGCCACTCCTCAGTAAAAAACACATGTCAGCGCGCTTGAAGTCTGCTAAGACCAAGAGAAACAAGATTATGTGGTCTGATGACATCAAGATTGAACTATTTGGACTGAATGCCAAGCGTCATGTCTGGAGGAAAAGTGTGGCGGCAGCATTATGTTGTGGGAATGTTTTTAGTGGCAGGGACTGGGAGACTAGTCAGGATCGAGGTAAATATGAATGGAGCAAAGTACAGAGAGATCCTTGATGAAAGCCTGCTCCAGAGCGCCCTAGGCTTCAGTCTGGGGCGAAGGTTCACCTTCCAACCCGACAACGACCCTAATCACACAGCCAAGTCAATGCAGGGGTAGCTTTGGGACAAGTCTCTGAATTTCCTTGAGTGGCCCAGCCAGAGTTCGGACTTTAACCCAATCTAACATCTCTGTACGAGATCTAAATAATAGCTGTACAGCAATACTCCCCATCCAACCCGACAGAGCTTGAGAGGATCTGCAGAGAAGAATGGGAGAGTAGCGCCATACCTAAGAAGACTCAAGGCTGTAATCGCTGCCAAAGATGCTTCAACAAAGTACTGAGTAAAGGTTCTGAATACTTATGTAAATGTGATATTTCCGTTTTTTATATCTAATAAATCAGCAAAAATGTATAAAAACCTGTTTTTGCTTTGTCATTAAGGTGTATTGTGTGTAAATTGATGAGGGTAAAACATTATTTAATCCATTGTAGAATAAGGCTGTAACGTAACAAAATTTGGAAAACGTCAAGGGGTCTGAATACTTTCCCAATGCGCTGTACATGTATAGTGTATTAGAAGAACTTAAGCAATAAGTCACAAGAGGCTATGTCATGCTGTGTCATGAACACAGTCACAGGTAAATGGCATTGTTCGGCCCGACGCGATAGTAGAGAGGGCCAATCAACCTATTTACCTTTGACTGTATCAAATAACAATTAAAAAAAAAACATAAATTCATACAATTTAATTCCAAATCGGGTTGTTAGTTATTTTGGTCATGTTGCTACAGATGCAACACAGTCGTTAATAATTTTGCATAGTTGCTTTGCAAAAATGACTGGTCATCCGTTCTAAACAAAATAGTTGCTCCGCAGGCTAGACAATGCTCTTGTCAAACATTGAATCTGGAATGACTAGCTGCATTTTTGTTTTTAAAAATATTTTTGTCTATTGCCATTTACTTGAATATGTCCATGATAATGACGTTGATGCGTGATTTCGACTGGCTCAGAAAAAGTTGTCTCATCTGGGCACCGTTCACTCGATGTACGGTACTAAAGAGATAAAAAATGAAGCATTAACATATATGAATCCTCACTATACCAAAGTAAATGCTAGGCTGGAAGCAAGGTTGAGATACAAGAGATGATTCGGACAGCAACATGAACATGATATTCTTATGGAGGCGCAGTGATCATTTCAGATGGAGCTGTTAGCAGGCATAGGTGTGTCTGTGACGGCCAACATAGCACGGCTTGGAACGCTGCTCGCACAATTAGCATCCAGGATCCAAACAACCAGTTTTATAAAGTACAGTACAGCACATTACAAAGAATCTTGACTGACGGTAGAGTTGTCCTGTCTTCTTGCCCACCCACTCAGCCTACGTGGAGCTGGCCCCCATCGGCATCAGCTATTTCCTGTCAGGTATGCACTACACAGGTATGTGCCACAGCCATACTGGAACTGTATCCCCTGCACCTGCCTTGGGGACCTATACAAGTGTATCCTTCCTACTCTACCCCCTCTGTCTTACTCTACCTGTTGTGTACCAGTGAAGATTCCTCCAGTGTCCAGTCCTAAATAACCTAACCAACTTCCCTTACTCCTTCTGTGGGTGGGTTCAGATCATTTTCAAACTGTTTGTTGTTTGCTTATCGATCATTTGAACATTTATGCTTGTGTTCCTGTTTGTATCATGCCTGTGTTAAACGTTGTAATATTTCATGTGCATCTTACCTCACACCAATATCTAATATTCACAATTATACAGTGTCTTGTGTTGAAATCCCATGGTGTTCAATCTGAGAATATGAGCTGTGCATCATATTCTGCTTGTCTATACAGTAGACACAGGTCCACGTTGATCATGATACATTTATCCTTTATGATTGATATTTCCATTGTTATTCTTTGATACTGCTGATATCCGCTCATGATGTCTTAAAGGCACAGTACAGTACACAACCCATATGCTGTAATTGCTAAGCCCTTCCTTTTAATGTTGTTCATTATCAATTCACTGTAGTTATCTAATGAGCTCTTGTTATTAATTGATTTCTTACTTTTCAGCTGATTGCAAGAGATCGCATCCGCAGCGTTGTTTTAATTAGTGCAGCAAAATGTATTGGTTGAGCATGCCTTTTTGCTCAATTTCTTATTCTGGAGCTGAAACCTAATTGGGCCTCTGTTGTTTTATTGACTCACTGTTGTACTTTTAATTTCAGGTAATTGTTTTTGTCCCTACACTATTGTCTACTCTACGCAACTTGTGTGGATAACCCATAGGTCTTCCTCTGACTCACTGTCTCAACACATAGTTAAAAGAGCCTTATTAAGGGATTGTTGATTAGATGCTATTGTACTCGTTGATTAGCTGCTGCTGTACTTCTACAAGCAGTAGGAGTGGGGAAAGTTTTAGTTTTCACATTGACATGCTGCTATTCTTTCTCCATCCATTACTTAGAACCCCCATCTTTTCCCTTCTGCCATGTACACACACACACACACACACCTGGTGATGGCTCCTGTGTGATTGTGTCAGATTGTTATTTAGAGCAGAGTTGTATTCCATGTTATCGCTGAAGCATTTATCTTGCCACAAAGCTTCACATAATGCTACCGCTTTAAAGATGGAATCATTACTAGAAACAATAGCAAAGTGGTCACCTCACCTGTGCTATTGGGGAAAAAAAGCTGAGGGATGGGCCTGGAGAAATGTAACCACTCTCAAATTCAAACCGAGATCTACAGTGGGGAGAACAAGTATTAGATACACTGCCGATTTTGCAGGTTTTACTACTTACAAAGCATGTAGAGGTCTGTAATTTTTATCATAGGTACACTTCAACTGTGAGAGACGGAATCTAATCTGGTGGTGGAAATTATGTTGCCAGCATATTTTTTTTCTCCATTCATTTTGGAGTAGCAGGTCCTTTTTTTAAAGTCACCAGAACAGAGCTTCTCAATCCATCTACATAAAACATTTCCGGGAGGACCCCTGGAATTTCTAATACAGCTCTTTGTAGATGTCCACGCTGACGTAATGTGGGGACTGAGCTTGCATATGATGCCCTTTATCTGAGATGCTGTTTTTAAAGAAATGCTAACATTTCAGCATTAGCACTAGCACATCTAATTGTCACTTCTCTTTTTACGTCTGCTTCAGCCTGCCTGCCCCACAAACCTCTCAGAATAATATGCATACACATACAGCACCTACCCACCGCTCCTGCCCTGGGTGTAACTGGGTTGTTGCTGTTCTCAGGGAGCTTCACACTGGCGGAGCTGGGAGTGAGTGACCAACAGGCCCAGCACCAGACCCAGCACCAGCACCAGCACCAGACCCAGCATCAGCACCAGACCCAGCACCTGCACCAGGCTGCCTACCACTCCTCCCACTCGGAGCTGGGCCTGTTGCAGCAGGGCTACTCCCTCAGCACCGGCTCCGACGCAGACTCTGACCCAGAGGGGGTCATGTCGCCGGAGCGTGCCGTTCAGCTGTGGGGGGGTCACGGGATCAAGTCCCGTCGCAGCTCCGGCCTCTCCAGCAGGGAAAACTCAGCCCTCACACTCACCGACTCAGACAACGAACACAAGTCTGACGACGAGTCAGGTAGGACAGACAGAAAGAGAGAGCGAGAGAGAGAGGTGGGGAGGGAGGGATTGGGGGAGTGGAGAAAGAGCGACGGAGAGAAAGGCTGAGAGAGTAAGGGGTAGCTGAGACTGAAACCAACAGAGAAATGTTGTGAGGGTGGGTGTCATGAAAAATGTATGGACACAAAAAGACAGAGCTCCTTGGAAGTGCACTTGCAGTTTTTTGATGCATATGTTTTTCTTGACTTAAAATGTATGTCTTTGCTACCAAGCCAGTCTGGCTGAATGTCACTAAACACTAGTGCTGAGCAATTGAACAAAATGTCTGTTATTTTTCCTTTTTTAAATAACTAATTGACCAGGGTCAGTTAAATTATTTGAATTCCATTTCATTTTTTTTCTGAGGCAATGCGCAGTTTCTCTAGAGATAAATCAGATCAAGCCCGAACTGTGCAATGTAGTAGGGAGTAGTAGTTTCCAACAAGCCAATATTCTACATAGTTTAGCACAGACAATGTGGTAATTAACTGCAATGACCATAATCTATTGTGCTCCTACTTGTCCGGTCTCAGACGGAGAGAAGAGACAGAAGAGCGGGCGATCGAGAGGGATACAGAGCATTTGCTTCATGAGCTATCTTTACATGTAAATACATGACGTAAGATTGATAGTTGGTATTCAGTCATAAAAATATGCCTCATTTACTTTGAATAACTACTAAAATAGTGATTTTGCCAGACAGCATAGGCAGCAGCTCTATAGAGATGAGATTATGACTTGGAATGAAATAATAAAGTCATCAAATAGGCCAAAAACAAGTGTAATATACACAACAACTGAAATATTTTATTAAAGTAAAGTAATGTGAATAAATTAATAAGGGATACATAGTAATGGCCAGTCACTACCATCATGGGACTTGTATTAATTGTTTTATTCTGTGTTATTACAGCATTCAACCCACATAATGGTTAGTGCATTTAATGTCTAAAAAAAAAGCATCAAAACCGAAATCGAAAACCGTGAGAATTTTTTAATAATCGACCCTGAAACCAAACTGACCTCAAAAAGCACCAATCAGCACTAATGAACACAGTCTCAGTAACTCAATTGACCAATTAGAATAGTTTTTGAATGGACCCAGAGCATTTAGAGCCACCAACACTGGATCCTGATCAGGACTTTGATCAGATTAAGTCCTGGACACGATTTCTCCCACTGTGTTGAGTCAGTCAGCCATGCTGCTGTGCCTGGCATGGCGCCCTCCTCTGATTGACAGAGTCTCTTAGAGATCAGCTCTTTTGCTTCTTCTCGGTCTCTTCCTCCCTCTATCCTGTTGGCTTCTTCTCCGCTAGCCATCTCTCTGAAACCATCACCACACACAGAGAGAGCATGCTACTGTAGAGTATACTACCAGCACCACTCTGACTCTCATTTCTCACTAACGTCCTAATAGTATGCATACTAGGATGGCAATGATTTTGGGATTGCTGCCAATGAGAATATACATTTCAGTGAAATTATATTGTTTTCCTCTGGTCCCTTCTCCTGCACCTCTTCCTGTGTTTACTTGGGCATCGGGGGTTTGTGTATGTGAAATTTTGGGAGCGATCACAAGCCTGCTGATGTTTTTTTTTTCCATAAAAGGTTTATTTTTCTGTGTGAAAGCCAGAAATGAAAGCCCTGCATCCACCAAACACCCTAGCCTAGAAGTTATCTTAGAACAGATCCCCATGCTTATCCTTCAAAAAGGCCACGGCGCTGCATGATCCGTTTTAATGTGCCTTTTTTATAGATTGGTTCATAAAGTGTTTGTGTAGATTGAATTAAATGCGCACGCAGCAAGACTCCCGACACTAATGTATTCTCACCATGGGAGCTAATTAATAAGGACAGCGAAGCGAGCGTTCGATTTGATCAAGAGACCACGGGATGAGTAGCGCTAGAGTGCAGGGGACTGTTTGTCCTGTGTGTGAGACGATGCAAGGCGAGGTGAGGGGGGCACTGTATCTCTCAGTTCTGCTCATTATCACCTTACAGTGTTTCATGGTTGTTCTTGGGTCAAGGGGGCCTCTTGGCGAACACAGCTGAGATTAACTGAACCATAGTGCTGTCGTCACCATGCCCAGCGACTGACTCCAAGTGACTCCCCTTCATCTGGCCTGTCAGAGTGTCACAGACTTCTGTTGGCCCTCTAGCTCCTCCACAGCGCCTGCTGCCTTGCCTCGACTCTCCCCCGCTGCCTTCTGGGAGCTGTGCCTCTGTGCCAGAGACGCAATGAGAGAGGGCCCTGCACGCACGCCACAGTGGAATAAAAACAATTGGCTTATTAGCATCCCGGCCCTCATTAAAACAGCAGGATTTGTCTGTTATTTGTTGTATTGAAAGTCTTTGAAGCTGATATCTGAGTCACAATGCACTGGTGCAGAGGCATTTTCTCCATCGGGTAATGGCAGACTTCATAACACAATAATTGTCAATATAGAATACAGGTAGGAGACAAAGTTTGTGAAGAGCTGAAATCATTATATTAATATTGAATGCTAATTCACAGCGGGGGAGTATAAGGGGTTGTACATTGAAACACAACTTACTGCCATGCCTACTGGGATCAGAGAGGAGTGTCAACTACAGTAGCATACAGTTGATGCCACAGATGTATCTTATCAACATACAGTAGACTACAGCTTCAGTTGTTGCTTACAGTTTTTGACAATTGCTTCCACACGATTTCTGAAACTATGGCTCCTTTTCTCTAGACTCTACACACAAAACCCCAAAACACACACACAACATGCAAAACGTCACACATCCCTTGCAAAACAAAACTCCATTCAAAACTATTTGAACTCTTCTCAAAATTGTGTTTTTGCATCAAAACTCTACACACAAACCATCAAATGATTAGCTCTTATACACGTCAACTACACACAGATGTGGCAAATGTAGAGCACTACTATCTTGTGTCTTTTGCATGTTCAGTGTGCAGTGGAGTCCACGGCAGTTTATCATAGCACTCACACATGCATGTATGTGCACAAATATATACAGTATGTATGCATATTCAGTATATATTTACACAATAAACAGAAATGCAAGGGGGGGAAAAATCATATGTTTTTCTTTCTCAAAACATTGTATTTTCATCCAGATTTCAGTAACAGACCAAAGAAATACAGTAGAAGATAAACAAATAGGCTTGTCCTTGTCCTCTTCCTCATTTTCCTCCTTGTCCTTGTCCTCTTCCTCCTTGTCCTCGTCCCCTTCTTACTCTCACTCCTCTTCCTCTAACTCTCTCTCCAAAATTGGCCTCCATTGTTGTCCAAACCAAGAAAGCCAACCTGAAGCCTATTTATAGTGCTCAAGCTCTTATTTCTATGTGAAGAAATGAGCTATAAGTGTTTTCACACGTGAGCACTGGGTGTAGGTAATCGGTAAATGAGTGTGGCATTTGGAATGGCAGTGTTTTACAAACGAAACACAAGACCTGTTAGTTTTGAATGATGTGTCTAACGTCGAGAAAGTGTGCTTTAGTGTTTTTGCAAAAAAGTGTGCTTCACAATTGCAAGCTGAGTGTAAAGCGGATAATGTGCTTGCAGTTTTGCAGACTTGGTCTGAAGATTAAGTACATGAGTTAATGGTTTCACTGAGTGTGCCTCAAGTGCTACTTTTAGTGTGTACGCGATTGTAAAAAAAAAACTGTAATAGATTCCACGTGTCTGTAGTATAGCATAGATTCCATGGGTTAGGCACTCAGAAATCACACACGTGTACCTGTATGTTGGTGGATGTAGCCATCATTTCCGATGGAGTGCATGTAGGAGAAGGCTAGTGGGAGACTGACAGGTGGATTCCTATCTATCTAGTTATAACATAATCACACATTTCACTGGCTTCCCACATCTCATTAACAAACATCAATCTAATTATGAAGAGATTTGTTGAATTTAACAACCAGGGCGTGTCTGCCTGTCTCCCTCTTTAAATCTCTACATTGTGTCACTTGGATTGTTAAATGAATGGAAATGAGCATGTCTGTCTGTCAGTAATGGAAAAGGATGGCGCAAGTGGGCAATCATTAGTTCTGAAGTCAAATCTTAGCTATGGTTTCCAGGACAACCATCCTCCTTGAAACAACATTTGGCAGGCCCTTTGGGTCTGGGTGTATTTTGGTGTGTGTGTGTGTCAACATTCATCCTCACTCCTGTGAATGATGTCTCAGGTTGCCATAGGCTTGGTTGTTTCCCAGTGGGATTCCAATAGTAGTGTAGCTACGGCACTGGAATGAAGGGCTGCTAACTGTAGTACGCTGTTGCTGGACAACCCAACACGACTGACAAAATAACATTGTGAAAGAGTTGTCATAATGTAGGTTGGCCACACATTCTCCTCTTTTTTAAAGAATAGTTCTGCCAAAAGTCACTAACTTAACAGTCAAAATGTTCCCCATATCACGAGTTTCTTTCTGTCTAATTTTGACAAGAGTGGGAGGGTGAGAAGTAAAAGGGGCCCTCATTTCATTTTATTTGTGCGTGCTGAAAGTGTTGGGATTGGCAGCCAGCTAGGCTAACGTTAGTGCAGCGCAGCATGACAGGAACAGGGGCCCAGCCAGGCGAGGCATTTCCTGGGCACAGGTGTGACAGGTGCTAATGAATCCACTAATGGCAGCCGTTCCCCTCCATGCTTATCTGTCCCACTTCTATCTATACTGTTATTTCACGATTGTTTACAGGCCATTAGCATTTGCTATGTGATAGAATAACACACACTGGGCCTTTACTGCGGTTGCCTGTTGGGAAAATGGCGGTGACAGTGCTGAACGTTTATTTAACGTGTCGACGGCTACAGCAAAGGAGGTAATTGAGAATTGATTTAGCAATAATGACTTTTCATATGTTCCCCTGCACAATGCTGATGCTGTCTGATTAACTTGCGAGACTGCAATTTGCCACTTAATGGGGTCTGCCCTTTCCCTTTGCAAAAAAGAGGAGCTGACTTTTGGAGTTGTGAAAATTCACTGTTTGAAATTGTCATCGTCTGCTCTGAAAACCGATCCATCTTTGTCTTGTTTTACTTGTTACCATCAAAGACAGCGATAAGAGCTTTGTATTGGCGACGGATGTGGAACCAGGGATTGGCTTCGTGGTTACCGCAGTCAGACACACTGTCTGTAGTCTCTAGTAACTAAGGGGATGCTGTTATGCAGGGTAGTTAACATAACTTAACCATTTACACACTCCATTTGTAAAAACCTCTCAGATTAAAGATTGCTTGCTGGGGAATGCGCAGCTGTTTGCATTGTTTGCATTCTTGTGACTATATTATATTTGCACTCATAATGTGCAGGGAGCATTATGATATTCTCAGGCGCGTACAGTACACTGATGTGACAAATGATGGCAATGTGGAACCCGGCAGGAAATGACACATTAGATAACAGTGTGCCACATCTCTTTTACCAAGCACATCTGGTGGCAGATTTAGTCAATACAATAAAATGTCAAAATCACAATGAGACTCCGGAATGGAGCGAGAAACCCCACTGCTTCTTTAAATTGGATTCCATGTTCGAGCTCGGAAAATGGTCAAGTCTAGGAGTATGTGAGAGCACCCAGTGTATAGATTGTGTTGAGAGGCATGACTGACAATGTGTTAGTTCTAGATAGGGACCAGACTGCAGATAGAAACTTGGGTTACCAGGATGTTAGTGTTCCATAATAGGGATGTAAAAAAAAAAATATATTTTTTTTTAAATCTTGTTTGTGTGTGTGTGTGTGTGTGGGGGGGGGGGGGGGGTCTGTCTACTTGTCTTGTCTTCATATTTACCATGCTGTATTTCCTGTTCTTATTATTAAAACGTTTGTGTCTTCCATCTCAAGCATACTTCGATGATGAAGGGGATGATGAGGATGAGGAGGATCTGTACAGTCACCACCGTTTCAGTAAGTGCCAACTCACTTTCACCCCTCTACTGTGTACTGCAAAGGCATCTGTGTTCTTACTACAACGGTGCCTTTTACAACCTTCATCTGCAGTTGTTACCTTTGATACCACCATCAAACACACTGTTGTGAATTCATCCTTCATGGCATTGTTCCAGTGCTCTGTTGTTGTTTTCATCCTTTCCCGTTGTGTTGGGCTGAGTGTGTTGTTGGGGAAGGCCTTTTGTCAGGGTGTTCATGCATCCAGGACATCAGGTCCCCTGTGAGTGGGAGGAGGATTAGCTGCACTCCTGTGCTGTGGCTGTCAGTCAAGGGAAGAGAACAGGGGACAAACAGGCACGGACACTTAGTGGCAGTAGCCTGTTGTAACTGAACAGTACTGTTTTCCCTGATGAGAAGTTGTCACACAGAGACAGATTGCTTTCTTCATAAACCACTCATTAGGAACTCCATTAATCACAATTCCTTAAACAAACCCAGGGCCAATTAGCTTCTTTCATCTGGAAATACCAGTCATCACTGAATTGCTTTTCAGTCCAGCTATTTCAGGCATTTTACAATTATTTGAGCAATTGCCTCCACAAAGGCAATTCAGCAATGAGTCTGTTTTTTTTTCCCATTAGTCAAAGCCACAGCCATATGTTGTGCACAGGGTAACTGAGGGATAATCTGTGTTGTTGTATTGTTGTATGTTTAAGTAAATTGAAGTATTACAATCATTATTGGAGTTTTAAACATGCTTGATTTAGGCCATAAATGATATCTGTGTCACAGCTTATCTCACAGTTTCTCCTCAGCCACCAGCAACATGTATTTAGCCATTGGGAGGGATGGAAGCAGTGGCCCTATGGTTGGAGTAATGGTGTTATCCAAAGGTAGTAAATACCACTGGTTAGAGTACTGAGTAGTATCCACTGGTGCCATTCATATGGCATGGAGATGAAACTGAATGGGAGTGGATTGTAGGTCGATAACAGCAACCGCTACTTTGTTACCTAATCAATCACCTGTCAAACATTCACAGGTCTCCTTGGTGCTACACCAGCTCATCATGACCCAGTTTGGCTGTACCTACCTCTCCTTCCCCAACCCTGTCCCTCCCTGACCCTGCAGGTTGTGTGTGGGCCTATGTGATTACTCCCCTCTCCCAGTCTCCTACTGTGTGCTGGAGATCAGAGTGGTGTACAATACAATAGCGCAAACAATCAGAACCTTCATTCTAAGGCACCACAGGAACATGATTTTGCTCCTCAGGGTGACTCAACAAGGGGTTGAGCCTTTCTTTGTACCTATCATTTTGCTCACAGTGCAGCCAGCTTTCTTCAATTGCAGAATGCTGCCTTTGTTATTTGATATCAGATGCTATCGCACTTTTGTGAGATTGTATATCCCGTTATTTTAACAGGGTATATCGAGTCTCTGCTTCCATTTGTTCAACATGCTAAGTCGACTTTTTGATTTCTAACGTGTAGTTATTGTGTATGAATCCATATCCAGATTTGGAAACCTTGGTAGATGTATCTAGGTAGGAATCTGCAACAGTTATTTCAAGACCTACAGTACATTGCAATACATTGGAGGGATGCATAATTTGATCAGAGCAATTGTGCATGAAAACAGCTACATGATTGGCACATTGTAAACATAGTTACTTACATTATTTCATTAGCACAGTTCTGACAAACACACTGATGCACATCACTGAGCAGCACATTTCTGCTTTCTCACACTGAGCACACTTGTTTGCTTGGGCTAAATTACTATGCTTGGGCCAAATGTTTTCTCCAAGCACATGCATTGAAACTGTGCCAGTATTCCCCTTGAGATCAAATCTGACATAGAAAGGACAGTGATCTAAAAGACAGTCCAGGAATAATAAATCAAAACTGTTAGGGATTCAGCAGAATAGATATGCAGTAAGTCATGTTGGTTTATTTGTGGCGCTACCTGTGATGGATGGTGAATAGTGATCACTCTAATCAACATCTGTGGCTGGGAAAGAGCGCTCCAAATTGAACATTATCAGTATGTTGAAATCTTTAATCCCACTGTTTCTGGCACCTAATTATCATCACGCTAAACTCATTTGCCCCTCTAGCACAGTCAGACTGTAGGGAAGGATGGACATGTACATATCATTCACACTCATCACTGGATGGATGTTTACTTTTACACAATAATATTGGTGCAATTGAAACGTTTCTACTACAAACTGTCGCTAAAGGTTATTGTGAAGATGTGACATGCTGTAATGCAAGGTCTACTATTGGATTGAATGTTGATTATGAAGACAGACACTACCCACAAAACCTTGAATAGAAAGGGATTTTCCCCTTTTAGTTACTAAGGTACAGTCAATAGAAAATGGATACTTAGAAGAGATTTCCCTTCCCACATCCATGTGTCAGTAATTAACAATCCACGCAAGGAAGCCAAAGCAAAGAGTTCCATTCCATGTTTTGAATTCTTGTCTTCAGAGAAGCATATGAATTGCAGCGTCTTTTATACCATTGGCATTTGGGATTGAAAAATAACTTGAATAGCTGTTTCAGCCAAGCGGATGTGAACAAGTATTGTTGACTTCCTAGATGTCCCCTTATCCTATACAGTACAGTAAACACACACACACACACACACACACACACACACACACACACACACACACACACACACACACACACACACACACACACACACACACACACACACACACACACACTCACACAGTAACAAAGCAGTGATGTAATGGCAAAGAGCAACTGTCCATGTCAACTGTCCGACACAATCTTGACTGTACATGAATGACGGAAATGCGTGCAGGGCAGGCTCTGTATTACTTTCCTGGATATCCAGTGACTTTCACGCAGTAGTCAGAATCTGTCTGTAACACAAGGTGACTGGCTCAGTGATGATTATTTGTTGTTGCGTCTGGACAGGGGCCAGCCAGTGTTGTGATGTCATAAAGGTCCTCCAACTGATATCAACATAAACAAGCAGGATATTGACTGGGCTTGCAGGGCCCCCTTGTGTTGAGTTCGTCCCGGATGCATATGGAGATGTATGATATTAAATTCCTGTGCCCCTCAGTATGTTCTTCGGGATCAACAATTCCGTTTTGGGGTATTTCAGGGCCAGTTCCTCATCCTTTTTTTCTCTCTTACTCTTTCTCTCAAGTGCCATGAAAATCTTTTTTCCAGGTGGATCAACCAAATTACCTAAATATACCTGAAATGTCCTCATTTTTCAACCTCTTCTTTGACTCACTTTGTCCCATGCCTCCTGTTTCCCTCTACTTCTAAAAGTGTGAGCCATTTAGTTCCTCATTCACATCAGTGTCTCTAAACATATTTAACACACTCACAAATAGTCAAAAGCTTGAGTTGTCTTAAAAAAAACACAACAACTGTTTTGAAGTGGATGTGCAGTTACTTAATCATTGATTTACCAGTCAGATCAAAGTTGCTCCAATCCTGCAGGACACTAAGCATTTAATCTGAGAACATATGTCAGCTCTATTCCTCTGTGGCTTCTCTTCAGAGACCGAGGGGAGAAAGATTGTCTGCTCTTTGGGGACAGGATGCTCCTGCTGTTTGATAAGCCAGTAGTCAGAGATGTGGGTGGCTGCCAGCCTTCCTCTGCTTTCTGTTTCTCTCTTTGCTGTCGGATCTTTTGTTCGTGTTTCTTAAAACACCAGTGTCACTGACAGTCTCTCTATTCCTCCCACTTCTTTTCAAATGAAAACAAACATGAAATGTTTGAAAAGAAAGAATTGTCACTTTACCGATGCAGAGAGGAGGCGGATGCTCCTTTCTCGTTGTGCACTCAACGCTGCAAGACCAAAATAAAAGCAGTCGAAAGTCGATTTTCTGAAACACACAAAAAAAAGTGTCAGTGAGTTTGTTGATGAAGAGATTGCCTTGTTTTTATGGGAGCCTTGTCTGCGGAGAGGTAGAGCTGAGCCGATGGCTTCACCTGTCACTCGTCGGATTGATCCAATCGGTGTTGGCTATTGATGTGATCCATGCGCCGTTCCATAAGTGAATCCTTTTAGTCCCAGCAGCTCTTTCTCAAACTGCACTTTACATCACTTATTTTCATCAGAACGCTTTTGTACCTCTGCAGCATGTGACAGAGCCTTCATCTCTCCCCACTGCATGCAGGGAAATGGCACAAACACTTGCCATTCCTGCTGCAACATTGATGCAGTGATTAAACATGTGGATGTCTGCGAGAGAGGGAGGGGATGCCGTCCTCAATCTGGGTTTAGGGCCGGCCACAGCACTTTCCTGCTCTGCTGACAACCCTATCATAATACCTCCTCTGTTTGGAAGGGGAATCTAATGAGGGGTTGAATGAACAAATTGGAAGATTGAGGCCTAATGATCCTGTCTGCAGGGCTGTTTACTGAGCAGGCCATCAGTGGTGGTCCCCAGTGGCAGGCCTAGTGCACAGCACAGCAGCAGCAAAAAGCATCGGGCTCTCTGGATCCATTTCACACATTCACTCTTCCTCTCTGGATCGGCTAACAGGAGCGGTCAACTTTCTCCCCAGACACCAGCATTGTAGAGAACTGGCTCTTGGTAATTGACAGCAATTATTATGGAAATGGAGAGGATTGCGAGAGATTAACCCGCCAAAATTAGTATTGGAATGAGGCTGGCATTGGCAGGCGAGGGGACTTTGTGTGTGCCGCCTGGACAAATTGGAATTTTTGTAGCCCTTTGGTTGTACATTTTCTGGCTGTTCCATCCTCGCCTTGTTCAGCACTCATTGCCACACACTGTTTATTCCTGGCCATCGCAAAGTGTGGCTCCAATATCATAATTTCCATTTCACCTGATTGATGACTCCTGTACTGGAGCCATGTACATAGCTTACCTTTTTAAAGGTTATATAACCCTCTTCCATTGCAGCTGTCAGATAAGGCTGTAGTGTAGTTTAACCAGGCCTGGCCTATGTGATGCTATTTATTATAGGGAGAGATAAGGGTGCTGAGAGGAGCCAAAGAGGAGAGAGGCAGGCGATGCTCAGCAGTCCAGAAAATAGTCGAACACACTCCAAGGTGGAGGTTCTTATATGGACCCATGGACCATTTATGTGTGTGTGTATTTAACTGTTGTTGTGATATGGGTTTGGTTGAGTGTTAGCTCTAGTAAGACACTGACCCACATGCAGGCTGGAAGGAATCATAGTAGTGCAAGTAGTAACGCATTAATGTTATCACACTTGTATTCAAGTGTCTTTAGTACTCCTAGACACAAATTCGGCCATGCATAACATGCATAAAATTGCCTTGTGCAATATCTTTGGAAAGCCCAAGTCTATAAATAGGGAGAAATACTGTAGCTTGCCGTTCATTTTTTCATGCACCATGGCCTCATGAGTTTTAGGGCTGTAACATCAATATTCATCATATTTGTCATACATTTTAGACCCTTATCCAGAATGATGATTTTTGGCCTGGCATTTAGCACATTATCCATTAATCATTATACCAGCTGTAGCACAAAAACAAATGTTAATGTCACTAATTCTCCATGCAGCAGAGGATACAACATCGCATGTTACCTCTGGTAGCAGTATGAGGGCAACCTGTCTCAAATAACCCACAGCCACACATCACAACTAAGGTGTGGCTCACACAGGCAGACTATTCAGAAAAGACATTCCCTATTCTTCACACCCAGCGTTAGAACCAGCATCCCTTTGGTCAGAAGTCCATTTTCACCAGCCCTCTGTCTCTTAAACTCCCCTGCAGTATCAGGGTATTAAACCCACCACCCTCAGGCCACCTGCGGGTTACAGCTGTACTCCAGTGGCACGTCCAGCCTATACGGTACACATACTGTATAGCTGTGACCTAGCGTTGCCCTGGCAAATCTTCCCATTAATCAGGTCACAGAAAGAAAAAAATGCACACAAAAAAAAAGAGATTCACAAACATTTTTTCCATGATTCTTCGCCCCACTCAACAGACGACTGGCAGTGTGTACCATTGAAGATAGAGGGGCTGGCTGAGTTTCAGTGTTGATTACAGCCATTTTCAAATGGGTAGAGTCGCCTCTCTCTCTCTTTCTGCCTTGCTTTCAATGCCTATGTTCTAACTCCGTTTTGATGTCTGCCTAACACACAACTGTGTCTCTGTCAGAAATCGGAGCGGTTACAGGTGGAAGGGAAGGTCGGAGAGAGAAAGGTATACAACACACAACTGTTTCAGCAGCTGTAAGACTCTACCGCTGAGCTCAAAGTCAGGCTGAATGAGAGAGGGCAGCAGGCTCGGCAGAAAAGCATTTTTTTCTCCATTCAATCTAATTTTAGCCTTTCTTCTTGCACAAATTGTTGTTGTTTTTCTTTGATGCACAAACTGTCATATTGAATGTAATTTTCCACTGTAGTGTCCTACCACGCCATTACTCATACATCAAAGTATGTATTGAAAATTGTATTGATCTTCAAATGAGCAGTTCCGTCAGAGTAAGTGGCTGAGCCATCGCCTGTTCTTATCGACGTGGTGTAAATATTAGTGTTGTGGGTGATGTGGCTGTCGTTGCTGGCACTCCTGCTGCTTTTGTTAGGTATGAGGATAAACCGGCAGAGGGGTGACTCAATGAGGGCTTGATCTTGTCATTTAATAACAAGAGCTTTAAAGACGCTCCTCCCAAGAGAGGGGAGAGTGCCGAGACTAAAGGTTCTGGCCCAGATGTTGGGCTGTGTGGTCCGCTGTGCGGTCAGAAAGGAAATGTACTCCTGATGGCATTGACATGACTTTCCGTATGTGAACAAACCCCTGGTTTGACAGTGACTGCTTAACATGCGTGCCTACAGCCGGACCCCACATCCCATTTGCACCGGAAATTCTCAGGGTATGAGTCTGCTGGTTGCCATGGATACTGTTAAACCAATTTGACTGATTTTTCCCCCGCTGTCTCCCATCCCGGTCCATTGTTAATGTCTGAAGAGCAGAGTGCTAAATATGCCCTCAGCCACAGTTGGGAGAAAATGCTCCCAGCTAACCAGGATGATTTCCAGTCTCATTTTACCACATCACTAAGATTATATATGGGGCCATACATAATGGCAGAAAAACACTTTTCATAGTTTTAACTTCAATATAATTCATGGAAACAAACGTACATTTCAAGGAAGTCATAACTTCAAGGGAAATAGTGTGTGTTTCTGTAATTGAGTGCAGTGGACTGACATAAGCACTGTGACAGCCGATCTGCAGGGGAGTCGGAGTGCAGAGGATCTCCGAGCCTCTCCTGCAGACCCATGTGGTGGGTCTCAGCACATGGCCGGGGGGCTCTTAGTGTCATAGACAGAAGACGGCCTGTCACTCATCAGTCTGGGAGAGCAGGCTCACCTCCATGCATCATTAAACACAGAGACGGTCACCACAAACCCGAGCTTTCCCTGACAACCCCCCTGTCTTCTTCCCCTCACCCATCCCTAGCTCCGGCCTCATCCCCAGCCTCACCCAGCCCCAGCGTCAAACCAATCCTCAGCCTCAGTCTCAGCCCCAGCCTCAGCTAGGCTCTGCCCAGCCTCAGTCTTAGCCCCAGCCCCATCCTCAGCTAGCCTCAGCCCCAGCCCCAACCCCAACCACAGCCTCAGCCCACTCTCACCTTGACAAATGGGAGGAAATCAGATCGTCACCTATGCATTATTGATTTTCTGCTCGGTTGGTCTCTATTTGCCATGTTTGTGACTGGCTCCCTTTGGTGTGGGGGGAGTGAAGTTGCTCACTGTAGTCAAAGTCACCGAAGTTCAATGACATGGTTACAGGCACCTGTCACTCAGAGACCAGAGTGGAAGCCAACCGTATAGCATTCATTAATGAGCAAGACGGACAGAAGGACTAGTGGGGGGAATAGTGTGAGATGCTGATTTCCTGCAGATATACTGGAGTTCCTAACTGTTCGCAAGAGAACCTTGAATTTAACCTAAAACAGGATAGAGATGCAATTTACAGTGCCTTGCGAAAGTATTCGCCCCCCTTGAACTTTGCAACCTTTTGCCACATTTCAGGCTTCAAACATAAAGATATAAAACTGTATTTTTTTGTGAAGAATCAACAACAAGTGGGACACAATCATGAAGTGGAACAACATTTATTGGATATTTCAAACTTTTTTAACAAATCAAAAACTGAAAAATGGGGCGTGCAAAATTATTCAGCCCCTTTACTTTCAGTGCAGCAAACTCTCTCCAGAAGTTCAGTGAGGATCTCTGAATGATCCAATGTTAACCTAAATGACTAATGATGATAAATACAATCCACCTGTGTGTAATCAAGTCTCAGTATAAATGCACCTGCACTGTGATAGTCTCAGAGGTCCGTCAAAAGCGCAGAGAGCATCATGAAGAACAAGGAACACACCAGGCAGGTCCGAGATACTGTTGTGAAGAAGTTTAAAGCCGGATTTGGATACAAAAAGATTTCCCAAGCTTTAAACATCCCAAGGAGCACTGTGCAAGCGATAATATTGAAATGGAAGGAGTATCAGACCACTGCAAATCTACCAAGACCTGGCCGTCCCTCTAAACTTTCAGCTCATACAAGGAGAAGACTGATCAGAGATGCAGCCAAGAGGCCCATGATCACTCTGGATGAACTGCAGAGATCTACAGCTGAGGTGGGAGACTCTGTCCATAGGACAACAATCAGTCGTATATTGCACAAATCTGGCCTTTATGGAAGAGTGGCAAGAAGAAAGCCATTTCTTAAAGATATCCATAAAAAGTGTCGTTTAAAGTTTGCCACAAGCCACCTGGGAGACACACCAAACGTGTGGAAGAAGGTGCTCTGGTCAGATGAAACCAAAATTGAACTTTTTGGCAACAATGCAAAACGTTATGTTTGGCGTAAAAGCAACACAGCTGAACACACCATCCCCACTGTCAAACATGGTGGTGGCAGCATCATGGTTTGGGCCTGCTTTTATTCAGCAGGGACAGGGAAGATGGTTAAAATTGATGGGAAGATGGATGGAGCCAAATACAGGACCATTCTGGAAGAAAACCTGATGGAGTCTGCAAAAGACCTGAGACTGGGACAGAGATGATTTGTCTTCCAACAAGATAATGATCCAAAACATAAAGCAAAATCTACAATGGAATGGTTCAAAAATAAACATATCCAGGTGTTAGAATGGCCAAGTCAAAGTCCAGACCTGAATCCAATCGAGAATCTGTGGAAAGAACTGAAAACTGCTGTTCACAAATGCTCTCCATCCAACCTCACTGAGCTCGAGCTGTTTTGCAAGTAGGAATGGGAAAAAATGTCAGTCTCTCGATGTGCAAAACTGATAGAGACATACCCCAAGCGACTTACAGCTGTAATCGCAGCAATAGGTGGCGCTACAAAGTATTAACTTAAGGGGGCTGAATAATTTTGCACGCCCAATTTTTCAGTTTTTGATTTGTTAAAAAAGTTTGAAATATCCAATAAATGTCGTTCCACTTCATGATTGTGTCCCACTTGTTGTTGATTCTTCACAAAAAAATACAGTTTAAATCTTTATGTTTGAAGCCTGAAATGTGGCAAAAGGTCGCAAAGTTCAAGGGGGCCGAATACTTTCGCAAGGCACTGTAACTCAACTTTCTTTTCATAGGGAGGAAAGAGGGCTTGACTCACAGTATGTGTCATAATAATCCTCTGAGACAAAAGCATGTGGCCCAGATGTACTGTATGTTTGAAAACTGTGGCCTCAAACCTTAAATAACAAATCCTTACAAAATAATGCATCAAAGGTTTTACTGTTTGTTCAAATCTATTAACATTATATACAGTGTAGGTCAACTTGGCAGTTAATTAGGGATAGGGGGCAGCATTTTCACATTGGATGAATTGCGTGCCCATAGTAAGCTGCCTCCTACTCTGTCCCAGATGCTAATATATGCATATTATTATTACTATTGGATAGAAAACACTCTGATGTTTCTAAAACTGTTTGAATTATGTCTGTGAGTATAACAGAACTCATAGGGCAGGCAAACTTCCAAACAGGAAGTGGAAATTCTAGGGCTGGTTGATTTTCAACTCATCGCCTATTCACATCCCAATAATATATGGATCTGTTCACACTTCCTACGCCTTCCACTAGATGTCAACAGTCAGTAGAACATGGAATGAAGCCTCTAGTGTGATGTGGGACCGGATGGCAGCTATTTGAGTCACTGGTCTGGCAGAATGCCAGTTCCTGGTCATGCCAATTATATGCCTTGCGTTCTATTACTCTGTAGACAAAAACGAATGCTCCGGTTGAAACGTTATTGGACATATATGATAATAACCTCCTGAAGATAGATTCTCTACTTAGTTTGACCAGTTTACTCAACCTGGAATATAACTTTTTGAAGTTTTCGTCCGAGTTCGCCTGGACAAGCGCCAGCTTTTGGACGTGACCTAAACGTGCTAGCAAAAGTAGCATTATTGAACAAAACAACGATTTATTTCGTAACTAGGATTCCTTGCACTGCATTCTGATGAAAGATCATCAAAGGTAAGGGAATATTTATGATGTAGTTTCGTATTTCTGTTGACTCTGTGACATGGCGGAGAAATATATTTACGTCTGAGCGCCGTCTCAGATTATTACATGGTATACTTTTTTTTTTTTTTACATAGTATGCTTATTTCTGTTATCTGACGTAGCTCTCTGTAATTACTCTGGATATTTTGGAGGCATTTCTGAACATGGTGCCAATGTAAACCGAGATTTGTGGATATAAATATGCATATTATCGAACAAAACATAAATGTATTGTATAACATGATGTCCTATGAGTGTCATCTGATGAAAGATCATCAAAGGTAAGGGAATATTTATGATGTAATTTCGTATTTCTGTTGACTCCAACATGGCGGAGAAATATATTTACGTCTGAGCGCCGTCTCAGATTATTGCATGGTGTGCTTTTTTCTGAACTTTTTAAAGAAATCTGACACAGCGGTTGCATTAAGAACCAGTGTATCTTTAATTATATGTAAAACATGTATCTTTCGTCAAAGTTTATGATGAGTGTTTCTGTTATATGACGTGGCTCTCTGTAATTACTCTGGATATTTTGGAGGCATTTCTGAACATGGCGCCAATGTAAACCGAGATATGTGGATATAAATATGCATATTATCGAACAAAACATAAATGTATTGTGTAACATGATGTCCTATGAGTGTCATCTGATGAAGATTATCAAAGGTTAGTGATTCATTTTATCTCTAATTCTGCTTTTGTGACTATCTTTGGCTGGGAAAAATGGCTGTGTGTTTTTTTGGATTTGGTGGTGATCTAACATAAATATATGTTGTGTTTTCGTTGTAAAACATTTAAAAAATCGGACACGATGGGTAGATTAACAAGATGTTTGTCTTTCATTTGCTGTATTGGACTTGTTAATGTCTGAAAGTGAAATATTTCCAAAAAGTATTTTTGAATTTCCCATGCTGCCTTTTCAGCGGAATGTTCGGGAGGGGGGGGGGGGGGTCCGTTAGCGGAACGTGTGTCCTAGACAGGTTATTAACACAGTTTATTTGTATTTGATAATATAAATAGTTGTTGGACCTCCGCAAGCACAGTGGCATGTATTCATGAATAACAAGGGAAGCCAGGCCCCCCCAAAAAAATATTTTTTTTTTAATAAAAACATATTAAATCATTTATGTTTATTCTCTTTGTGTTTAATCATTTTCCTTCAATTCACAAGAGGCTGAATGTATCTCCCTGAAGAAGGAATCCGAACAAGCGAAACAGCGCCCCTCTGTATATGTAGCCCATCTATCTGATGCTGTCTGGTCAAAAACAGTATGATACTGTAGCTTTGAATGCAAGGGAAGCCAGTGAGCCCATTATAAAATAATAGCCAATCAGCGTTGATCTAAACTGAGTGAGCTCAACTGTAAATGGTCCTAGCACACCCCAAAAAAGTGTTAAGGGAAGCCAGTTTGAATTTGGCTTCACACCAATCAAATCACATAAAAAATCAAACGTACATAGGTTGGGGTGCCTTGTAAGGATCCAACGGCGAGTGAGTAATCCCCCTCTACCATCAGTGGTATTAGGCAACGTGCAATCATTGGTTAACACAATGGAAGAACTCCAATCAAGACTATCCTACCGACGGGACTTTAAAAACTGTAATATATTATGTTTCACGGAGTCGTAGCTGAACGACGACATGGATAACATACAGCTGGCTTGGTTTTTAGGTCTATCGGTAAGATAGAACAGCTGCCTCATGTAAGACAAGGGCTGGCTGTCTGTGTCTATTTGTAAATAACAGCTGGTGCACGAAATCTAATATTAAGGAAGTCTCGAGGTTTTGCTCACCTAGAGTATCTCATGATAAGCTATAGACAAAACTGTTTACCATGGGAGTTTTCATCTATATTTGCTGTCTATATACCTGTAACGGTTTTCTTGGTGAGAAGGAGAGTCGGACCAAAATGCAGCGTGTAGATTGCGATCCATGTTTATTCAACAGACGAAACACGAATCTAAATACAAACACTACAAAAACAATAAACGTAACAAAAACCGAAACAGCCTATACTTGTGTAAAACTAACACAGAACAAGGACATCATGATACTAAGGACAATCACCCACAAACACACAGTGAAACCCAGGCTACCTAAATATGGTTCCCAATCAGAGACAATGACTAACACCTGCCTCTGATTGAGAACCATATCAGGCCAGACATAGAAATAGACAAACAAGACATCCAACATAGAATGCCCACCCAGTTCACGTCCTGACCAACACTAAAACAAGGAAAACACACACGAACGATGGTCAGAACGTGACAGTACCCCCCCTCCAAGGTGCGGACTCCGGACGCACAACTTAAACCTATAGGGGAGGGTGTGGGTGGGCATCTGTCCGCGGTGGCGGCTCTGGCGCTGGACGTGGACCCCACTCCATAATAGATTTAGTCCACCTCCTTAGCGTCCCTAGATAGGCCCCCCTTAATGGCGGCTCGGGACAGAGGGGCAGCTCGGGACAGAGGGACAGCTCGGGACAGGGGTAGCTCGGGACTGAGGGGAAGCTCGGGACTGAGAGGAAGCTCGGGACTGAGAGGAAGCTCAGCACTGAGAGGAAGCTCAGCACTGAGAGGAAGCTCAGCACTGAGAGGAAGCTCAGCACTGAGAGGAAGCCCAGGCAGGTAGTTGGCTCTGGCAGATCCCGGCTGGCTGGCAGCTCTGGCAGATCCTGGCAGACTGGCAGTTCTGGCAGATCCCGGCTGACTTGCAGTTCTGGCAGATCCCGGCTGACTGGCGGATCCTGGCTGACTGGCGGATCTGGAAGATCCTGGCTGACTGGCGGATCCTGGCTGAATAGCAGATCCTGGCTGACTGGCAGATCTGGAAGAGTCTGGTTGACTGGCAGATCTGGAAGAGTCTGGTTGACTGGCAGATCTGGAAGAGTCTGGTTGACTGGCAGATCTGGAAGAGTCTGGTTGACTGGCAGATCTGGAAGAGTCTGGTTGACTGGCAGATCTGGAAGAGTCTGGCTGACTGGCAGATCTGGAAGAGTCTGGCTGACTGGCAGATCTGGAAGAGTCTGGCTGACTGGCAGATGTGGAAGAGTCTGGCTGACTGGCAGTTCTGGCTGCTCCATGCAGACTGGCGACTCTGGCTGCTCCATGCTGACTGGCTGCTCCATGCTGACTGGCGGCCCTGGCTGCTTCATGCTGACTGGCGGCTCTGGCTGCTTCATGCTGACTGGCGGCTCTGGCTGCTCCATGAAGACTGGTGGCTCTGGCTGCTCCATGAAGACTGGCAGCTTCGGCGGCATCCTGCAGACTGGCAGCTCTGGCGGCTCCTTGCAGACTGGCAGCTCCTTGCAGACTGGCAGCTCAATGCAGACTGGCAGATCAATGCAGACTGGCAGATCAATGCAGACTGGCAGCTCAATGCAGACTGGCAGCTCTATGCAGACTGGCAGCTCCCTGCAGACTGGCAGCACCTTGCAGACTGGCAGTTCTGAACAGGCGGGAGACTCCGGCAGCGCTGTAGAGGCGGAAAGCTCTGACAGCGCTAAACAGGCGGGAGACTCCGACAGCGCTGGAGAGGAGGAAGGCTCCGGCAGCGCTGGACAGGCGAGGCGCACTGTAGGCCTGATGCGTGGTGCTGGCACTGGTGGTACTGGGCCGAGGACACGCACAGGAAGCCTGGTGCGGGGAGCTGCTACCGGAGGGCTGGGGTGTGGAGGTGGTACTGGAAAGACCGGACCGTGCAGGCGCACTGGAGCTCTTGAGCACCGAGCCTGTCCAACCTTACCTGGTTGAATGCTCACGGTCGCCCTGCCAGTGCGGCGAGGTGGAATAGCCCGCACTGGGCTATGCAGGCGAACCGGAGACACCGAGCGCAAGGCTGGTGCCATGTAAGCCGGCCCGAGGAGACGCACTGGGGACCAGCTGCGTAGAGCCGGCTTCATGGCACTTGGCTCGATGCTCACTTTAGCCCGGCCGATACGCGGAGCTGGAATGTACCGCACCGGGCTATGCACCCGCACTGGAGACACCGTGCTTACCACAGCATAACACGGTGCCTGCCCGGTCTCTCTAGCCCCCCGGTAAGCACAGGGAGTTTGCGCAGGTCTCCTACCTGGCGTAGCCATACTCCCTGTTAGCCCCCCCCCAAGAAATTTTTGGGGCTGACTCTCAGGCTTCCATCCGCGTCGCCGTGCTGCCTCCTCATACCAGCGCCTCTCTGCTTTCGCCGCCTCCAGTTCCTCTTTGGGGCGGCGATATTCTCCAGGCTGTGCCCAGGGTCCTTTACCGTCCAAATCGTCCTCCCAAGTCCATTTCTCCAAGTAATGCAGCCTCTCCCACTGCTGCTGCTGCTCCTGCCTCTGTTCCTTCTCCTGCTGCTGCTGCCTGTTGACACACCGCTTGGTCCGTTTGTGGTGGGTGATTCTGTAACGGTTTTCTTGGTGAGATGGAGAGTCGGACCAAAATGCAGCGTGTAGATTGCGATCCATGTTTATTCAACAGACGAAACACGAATCTAAATACAAACACTACAAAAACAATAAACGTAACAAAAACCGAAACAGCCTATACTTGTGTAAAACTAACACAGAACAAGGACATCATGATACTAAGGACAATCACCCACAAACACACAGTGAAACCCAGGCTACCTAAATATGGTTCCCAATCAGAGACAATGACTAACACCTGCCTCTGATTGAGAACCATATCAGGCCAGACATAGAAATAGACAAACAAGACATCCAACATAGAATGCCCACCCAGTTCACGTCCTGACCAACACTAAAACAAGGAAAACACACAGGAACGATGGTCAGAACGTGACAATACCATCATAAATAGCTGTCTATTTACAATTATAAACCGATGTTGGCACTAAGACGGCACTCAATGAGCTGTATATGGCCATAAACAAAAAATAAATAGTTCATCCAGAGGCGGCGCTCCTAGTGGCCGGGGACTTTAATGCAAGGAAACTTAAATCCGTTTAACCTAATTTCTATCAGCATGTTAAATGTGCAACCAGAGGGGTAAAAAAACACTAGACCACCTTCACTCCACACACAGAGACGTGTGCAAAGCTCTCCCTTGCCCTCCATTTAGCAAATCTATCCTCCTGATTCCTGCTTACAAGCAAAACCTAAAGCAGGAAGTACCAGTGACTCGCTCAGTAAGGAAGTTGTCAGATGACGCAGATGCTAAGCTACAGGATTGTTTTGCTAGCACAGACTGGAATATGTTCTGGAATTCTTACGAATGGCATTGAGGAATACACCATAACAGTCACTGGCTTCATCAGTAAATGCATCAATGACGTTGTCCCCACAGTGACCGTACTTACATACCCCAACCAGAAGCCATGGATTACAGGCAACATCGGCACTGAGCTAAAGGGTAGAGTTGCCGCTTTCAAGGAGCGGGACTCTAACCCGGACGTTTATAAGTTATCCCGCTATGCCCTCCGACAAACCTTAAAACAGGCAAAGAGTCGATACACGACTAAGATTGAATCGTACTACACCAGCTTCGACACTCATCGGATGTGGCAGGGCTTGCGAACTATTACAGACTACAAAGGGAAGCACAGCCGCAAGCTGCCCAGTGACACGAGCCTACCAGACGAGCGAAATAACTTCTATGCTGGCTTCTAGGCAAGTAACACTGAAGAATGTATGAGAGCATCAGCTGCTCTGGACGACTGTGTGATCACGATGTGAGTAAGACCTTTAAACAGGTCAACATTCAAAAGGTTGCAGGGCCAGACGGATTACCAGGTACGTGTACTCCGAGCATGAGCTAACCAACTGGCAAGTGTCTTCACTGACATTTTCAACCTGTCCCTGACCAAGTCTGTAATACCAACATGTTTCATGCAGACCACCATAGTCCCTGTACCCAAGAACACCAAGGTAACCTGCCTAAATGACTACCAACCCGTAGCACTCACGTCTGTAGCCATGAAGTGCTTTGAAGGCTGCTCCTGGCTCACATCAACACCATTATCCCAGAAACCCTAGACCCACTCCAATTTGCATACCACCCCAACAGATCCACAGATGATCTATTGCACTCCACACTGCCCTTTCCCACCTGGACAAAAGGAACACCTACGTGAGAATGCTATTCATTGGCTACAGCTCAACGTTCAACACCATAGTGCCCTCAAACCTCTTAATTAAGCTAAGGACCCTGGGACTAAACACCTCCCTCTGTAACTGGATCCTGGACTTCCTGACGGGTCGCCACCAGGTGGTAAGGGTAGGTAACAACACATCTGCCACGCTGATCCTCAACGCGGAGGCCCCTCAGGGGTGCGTACTCAGTCCCCTCCTGTACTCCCTGTTCACTCATGACTGCATGGCCAAGCACAACTCCAACACCATCATTAAGTTTGCCGACGACACAACAGTGGCACGATGATACAGCCTATAGGGAGGAGGTCAAAGACCAGGCAGTGTGGTGCCAGGATAACAACCTCTCTCTCAATGTGATCAAGACAAAAGAGATGATTGTGAACTACAGGAAAATGAGGACCGAGCATGCCCCCATTCTCACAAATGGGGCTGTAGTGGAGCAAGTTGAGAGTTTCAAGTTCCATGGTGTCCACATCACCAACAAACTATCATGGTCCAAAAACACCAAGACAGTTGTGAAGAGGGCATGACAACGCCTATTCCCCCTCAGGAGATTTGGCATGGGTCCTCAGATCCTCAAAAGGTTCTACAGCTGTACCATCGAGAGCTGGTTGCATCACTGCCTGGTATGGCCTCCGACCGCAAGGCACTACAGAGGGTAGTACATACGGCCCAGTACATTACTGGGGCCAAGCTTCCTGCCTTCCAGGACCTCTATACCAGGTGGTGTCAGAGGAAGGCCCAAAAAACTCCAGCCACATGTTTACTTTGCTAACGCACGGCAAGCGGTACCGGAGCGCCAAGTCTAGGTCCAAAAGGCTTCTTAACAGCTTCTACCCCCAAACCATAAGACTCCTGAACAGCTAATCAAATGGCTACCTGGACTATTTGCACTGCCTCCCTCCCCACCCCCATTTTTACGCTGCTGCTACTCTCTTTTTTTACTTTAGTAAATACTTTCTTTACACTTATATTTTAGTATTTCTTCTTCTATGTATTTTTTCTTATTAACTGTGTTGCTGGTTAAGGGCTTGTAAGTAAGCATTTCACTGTAAGGTGATCCACCTGTTGTATTCAGAGCATGTGACAAATACAATTTGTATTTGATTGGAATAGTGAAGGCAGCTTCTGTTTTCTTTGCGACTTGCGGTAGCCTAACTCTCCATGGTTCTAAATCAATAGTTTGTTTAGTAGACCGAAAATTTCAGAAACATTAACTTGTAGACCATTTTGTAGGTCATGTAAATGTTTGTTACATGCAATATGCTTTGTCGATGTCACTGGACAGATGTTGCTCTCCAGTTTTGTGATGAAACACAGGTGTGGTTGAATTTATTCTGCCACTGTGTCTTATTGTCTCAGCCTTAGGAAGACACAAGGCATATAAACTAAATAGCAAACAACTCAATTATCACAACACATACAGTACCGGTCAAAAGTTTTAGAACAGCTACTCATTCAAGGGTGTTTCTTTTATTTTTTACTATTTTCTACATTGTAGAATAATAGTGAACACATCAACCCTATGAAATAAAGAAATCATGTAGTAACCAAAAAAAGTGTGAAACAAATTCTTCAAATAGCAACCCTTTGCACTGATGACAGCTTTGCAAACTCTTGGCATTCTCTCAACCAGCTTCATGGGGTAGTCACTTGGAATGCATTTCAATGAACAGGTGTGCCTTCTAAAAAGTACATTTGTGGAATTTCTTTCCTTAATGCGTTTGATCAGTTGTGTTGTGTTATGACAAGGTAGGTATACAGAAGTTAGCCTTATTTGGCAATATAACAAGTCCATATTATGACAAGAGCAGCTAAAATAAGCAAAGATAAATGACAGTCCATCATTATTTTAAGACATGGTCAGTCAATACAGAAAATTTCAAGAACTTTGAAAGTTTGTTCAACTTTTGACCTGTAGTGTAGGTTTTAATATGGCTATTTTCCCCTGACTTTTCTTCCCCAGTGATTTTACCCACGCACCGCTACTACGCAAGCAAAACCCACATGCAACACCAATGTTTCCTTGTAACTAACAATAAATGTTTTCACTGAATAGCTGTCACTGGAATAGCTGCCACATTCTCAGTGCTGCCATATTCTTAGCTCCTTTCATCAATATGCTTAACAGAGTAACAGAGTCATCACTGTGAGTGAAATGTGACTTAAAAGCCCATGTATTGTGTGATTTCAGGGGTTTGATCCTGATCTCAAATGTTACAGCCATATTGCTTTAAACCAGCTTTTAGCCTTCTGTGGTAGTTGGTCAACAGTCCATTCCTAATGTAGTACACTACCCATTGGAGGAGACACATTTGAATGATGAGATGAATATAATTTGCAGTTCAGTATGGGCTTGTGATATGGGCACATGTTCACCATGCTAAATCTCCAGAGTTGTGTGACGAACAGCTTGTCACACTGGCCCTCTTGTTAGGAGTTTGCAGATGGCATGTCATCCATCCTTAGAAGTCCCTTTCCTCTTTCTCTCTCGCACTCCATTCCCTCTAGCCACTTCTCTTTCATTCTGTCTCTCTCTGCCACAGGGCACTTTGACGCTACCATGCACCCATTTTCCTTTGAAGGTGTAGCTAAACCAATCTGTTCCATGAAGTAAGCTCTTCCATATTCAATGGCTTGCTTTTGATTGCAGTATGAATAGATGTGAGGGAAGATAATGACGAGTTTGTTTTGTGCTCTTTTTTGCAGGCAGGTAATTCATCTCTTTGTAATGTATTTACTATTGCGTTATTGACACTAACCCTGAAGCGATAATTGCTTTTCAGTGGAATATTCCTGGTAGCTAATCAATACCACAGTATTGTCAATGGCTTTGTCAACACCACAGGTAAAGTCTGTCACCGATTGTCTTTGCTACAATTCCAATAAGAGGTTGTAGAATGTTGCGATGGGTCCCTATCTGACAGAAATAACCTGAGACTTGGAAATATTGCAATAGGACTAACACGTTTCAGGAGAAGACCCAGATGCAGACAGTGTCTAAGTAAAAAACTTTAATACTAGAACAGGGGGAAGGCAAAACAAGACAGGTCAAGTGCAGGCAGGTGTCAGCAATCCAGGGTGGTGTGACAAGGTACAGAACGGCAGGCAGGCTCAGGGTTAGGGCAGGCAGAATGGTCAAAACTGTGAAAACTAGAAAACAGAAACTAGAAAAAGACAAGAGCAAGGGGAAAAACGCTGGTAGGCTTGCCCAAATAAACAAACTGGCAACAGACAAACAGAGAACAAAGGTTTAAATACACTGAGGATAATGGGAAAGATGGGCAACACCTGGAGGGGGGTGGAGACAAGGACATTTGTCAATTTTAAATAAAGATAAGACCTTGTGGGCATATTTAAATTAGTGTGAATAATCGTATCTGAGCAAGAATTTAGGGTTAGGACTACTAAAATGCAATCATATTAATTTCCTGCTTGTTACAATGTAAAACAAAGAAGAGTTATCCTATCATTGTCATCAAGAGTAAGGGGGAGGGGACAGGGGGTACATGCCCCCCTCAATGTCAGAAGCAGGTCAAATGTTGTTGTTCCCTTACCCGCAATAACACAAAAAATACAAAATCTTTGAGAGTTACATGTTTTAAAACAAGTCGCCTGATTTATTGAGGAACTTTTATTTTGAAACATTAGTCACTTCCCCCACTGACTGCTTTGTTCTCACTCTTGGTTGTTACAAGGTGTGTGGCAGTGTGTGAGTGAGGAAAAAGCACTGTGCAGTACCACCGTCATACTCACCACACTGGGAAAAGTCATTGTTGTTGGCAACAACAAAGTAAGTTTAAGTAAAAAGTGTATGTGAATAAACGTTGATATGTTAGAACGAACCTGAGCAACTATAAGCTTTCTCCTGGCTATTAGCCAGTGGTGTAGAGGTGCCTGGAGAAGTGGGTATACCCAATCCCCCCCTCCCCCCAAACTCCTAGCCTCCTTAGCAAGATGTGTCCCCTCCCAATGTCAAAGTCGCTCCTACGCCCCTGGTGAGAGCAAACATGAGCTGAAGTTACTTTATGGAATACTGTAGATCAGGGATGGGAAACTTTGATGGGGTAAGGGCCACTAAAAATCTAAACTCATCATGAGGGGCCCAGTTGCTCACAGGTCTGCCAACCCACATCCATACACCCCCCAATTCGACGATGATAGCAAGTTTAGATAGCTGGCGCAATCTAAAAAATGTTAGCTGACATGGGCTAATTGACTGGCTATCAGTGACTGATAGGTTGGAGTCATTAAAACTCGTTTTTCAGCCACTTCACAAATTCCTTGTTAACAAACTATAGTTTTGGCAAGTCGGTTAGGACGTCTACAGTGTGCATGGCACAAGTAATTTTTCCAACAATTGTTTACAGACAGATTATTTCACTTATAATTCACTGTATCACAATTGCAGTGGGTCAAAAGTTTACATACACTAAGTTAAACAGCTTGGAAAATTCCAGAAAATGATGTCATGGCTTTAGAAGCTTCTGATAGGCTAATTGACATCATTTAGGTGTCGATCCAAGATGGCGTAGCAGTGCAGACATGGTTTGTTGTCCTCTTGTTTAATTTTTGTATTTTTCAGCTTTTTGGAATATATTCCGATTTATTTTTCAATCTCTTTTTCCAATTAAATATACCTACCGGTAACACGCCTCACTCAATGTGACACGGATCTGCAATTTTTGTTTATTTATTTATTTATTTTTTAGACCCTATAGCCAAAACTTTAATCAGAAGGTAGCCAGCTATTTAGCTACGTTACTAGCCATTTAGTCATTGTTAGCCACTGCTAGCGGCCTTTACCCTCTGCTCAGGCACCAGCCGTTTTATTTAGCCTGGATAATACCTGCCAGCCTCGGACTGGTTTTCTCCACTACAACGCCAGATTCCCGCTGTAAACAATTGATCATCACAGCAAGCTATCTTCAACTGAGTGACCCAGCCCCAAAGCTATCCTTGAGCCAGGCGCATCTCCCGGCTAGCAAACGAAATTCCCACAACTACAATCGCTCTTTCGCCATCTGGCCCGGTCCCTTCGTCGACACAGCACCCCGCCGTACCACCACGACTGGTCCGCAGACGTAATTCCATCAGCGGTGCCTCCAACCAGCCTTTGCCGGATGACGGAGCAGACGCTTCTACTTACCCCGGACTGCTAACTTTAAACACTGTGTCTCCCGCGTGCTAGTGTAGTAACGACTACCTAGCAGCTTCCCTGTTTCATCTATTGCTGTACACTGGACCCTATGATCACTTGGCTACATAGCTGATGCTATGTAGCCAAGTGATCATAGCCTGCTGGATTGCTCATTTATCACGGTACTCCACTTTGTTTAACTTTGTTTATCTGTTGGCCCTAGCCCCGAACTCTGGCCCTGTGTGTAGTTAACCGACCCTCTGCCCATTCATTGCCATTTTACCTGTTGTTTTTGACTTAGCTGATCAGCTGTTGTTGTCTTACCCGTTGTTGACTTAGCTAGCTCTCCCAATCAACACCTGTGATTGCATTATGCCTCACTTTATGTCTCTCTCGAATGTCAATATTCCTTGTATACTGTGGTTTAGGATAATTATCATTGTTTTAGTTTACTGTGGAGCCCCTAGTCCCACTGTACATGCCTTAGATACCTCCTTTGTCCCACCTCCCACACATGCGATGACCTCACCCAGTATAACCAGCATGTCCAGAGATGCAACCTCTCTTATCATCACTCAGTGCCTGGGCTTACCTCCACTGTACCCTCACCCCACCATAGCCCTGTCTGTACATTATGCCCTGAATCTATTCTACCACTCCCAGAAATCTGCTCCTTTTATTCTCTGTCCCTAACGCAGTAGACGACCAGTTTTGCTAGCCTTTAGCCGTACCCTCATCCTACTCCTCCTCTGTTTCTCTGGTGATGTGGAGGCTAACCCAGGCCCTGTGTGTCCCCAGGCTCTCTCATTTGTTGACTTCTGTAATCGAAAAAGCCTTGGTTTCATGCATGTTAACATCTGAAGCCTCCTCCCTAAGTTTGTTTTACTCACTGCTTTAGCACACTCCGCCAACTCCGATGCCCGTGCCGTGTCTGAATCCTGGCTTAGGAAGGCCACCAAAATTCGGAGATTTCCATGCCCAACTACAACATTTTCCGTCAAGATAGAACTGCCAAAGGGGGAGGAGTTGCAATCTACTGCAGAGATAGCTTGCAAAGTTCTGTCATACTTTCCAGGTCCACTGCCCAAACAGTTCGAGCTTCTAATTTTAGAAATTAATCTCTCCAGAAATAAGTCTCTCACTGTTGCCGCCTGTTATAGACACCCCTCAGCTCCCAGCTGTGCCCTGGACACCATATGTGAATTGATTTTCCCCCGTCTATCTTCAGAGTTCGTTCTGTTAGGTGACCTAAACTGGGATATGCTTAACACCCCAGCAGCAAGGAAGCCACCAGGTACAACCCTAAATCCGCAAACATGGGCACCCTCATAGATATTATCCCTCCAAATACACCTCTGCTATTTTCAATCAGGATCTCAGCGATCACTGCCTCATTTCCTGTATCCGCTATGGGTCGCGGTCAAATGACCACCCCTCATCACTGTCAAACGCTCCCTGAAACACTTCTGCGAGCAGGCTTTTCTAATCGACCTGGCCCAGGTATCCTGGAAGGATATTGACCTCATCCCGTCAGTCGAGGATGCCTGGTCGTTCTTTAAAAGTAATTTCCTCACCATCTTAAATAAGAATGCCCCTTTCAAAAAATGTAGAACTAAGAACAGATATAGCCCTTGGTTCACTCCAGACCTGACTGCCCTTGACCAGCACCAAAACATCCTGTGGCGGACTGCAATAGCATCGAATAGTCCCCGCGATATGCAACTGTTCAGGGAAGTCAGGAACCAATACACACAGTCAGTCAGGAAAGCAAAGGATAGCTTTTTCAACCATAAATTTGCATCCTAACTCCAAAAATGTTTGCGACACTGTAAAGTCCATGGAGAACAAGAGCACCTCCTCCCAGCTGCCCACTGCACTGAGGCTAGGCGACACAATCACCACAAATAAATCCACGATAATCGATCATTTCAATAAGCATTTCTCTATGCTGGCCATGCTTTCCTCCTGGCTACCCCATCCCCAGCCAACAGCTCCGCACCCCTCGCAGCTACTTGCCCAAGCCTCCCCAGCTTCTCCTTCACCAAAATCCAGATTGCAGATGTTCTGAAAGAGCTGCAAAACCTGGACCTGTACAAATCAGCCGGGCTAGACAATCTGGACCCTCTCTTCCTAAAATTATCCGCCACCATTGTTGCAACCCGTATTACCAGTCTGTTCAACCTCTCCTTCATTTCATCCGAGATCCCTAAAGATTGGAAAGCGTCCGCGGTCATCCCCCTCTTCAAAGGGAGAGACACTCTAGACCAAAACTGTTATAGACCTATATCCATCCTGCCCTGCCTTTCTAAAATATTTTAAAGCCAAGTTAACGAACAGATCACCGGCCATATCGAATCACACCGTACCTTCTCCGCTGTGCAATCCGGTTTCCGAGCTGGTCACGGGTGCACCTCAGCCACGCTCAAGGTACTAAACAATATCATAACTGCCATAGATCAAAGACAGTACTGTGCAGCCGTCTGGTTCACCAACTACTTCGCAGATCAGTGATCAGAGTTCAGTGTGTAAAATCGGAGGGCCTGTTGTCCGGACCTCTGGCAGTCTCTATGGGGGTACCACAGGGTTCAATTCTCTGGCCGACTCTTTTCTCTGTATATATCAACGATGTCGCTCTTGCTGCGGGTGATTCCCTGATCCACCTCTACGCAGATGACACCATTCTGTATACATCTGGCCCTTCTTTGGACACTGTGTTTACTAAACTCCAAACGAGCTTCAATGCCATACAACACTCCTTCCATGGCCACCAACTGCTCTTAAACGCTAGCAAAACCAAATGCTTTTCAACCGTTCGCTGCCCGCACCCGCCCGCCCGACTAGCATCACTACTCTGGACGGTTCTGACCTAGAATACGTGGACAACTAGAAATACCTAGGTGTCTGGCTAGACTGTCAACTCTCCTTCCAGACTCATATCAAACATCTCCAATCCAAAATCAAATCTATTTCGCAACAAAGCCTCCTTCACTCACGCCACCAAACATACCCTAGTAAAACTGACTATCCTACCGATCCTTCGACTTCGGCGATGTCATCTACAAAATAGCTTCCAATACTCTACTCAGCAAATTGGATGCAGTCTATCACAGTGCCATCCGTTTTGTTACCAAAGTGCCTTATACCACCCACCACTGCGACCTGTATGCTGTAGTCGGCTGGCCCTCGCTACATATTTGTCGCCAAACCTACTGGCTCCAGGTCATCTACAAGTCTGCCGCCTTATCTCAGCTCACTGGTCACGATAACAACACCCACCCGTAGCACGCGCTCCAGCAGGTGTATCTCACTGATCATCCCTAAAGCCAACACCTCATTTGGCCGCCTTTCCTTCCAGTTCTCTGCTGCCAGTGACTGGAATGAATTGCAAAAATTGCTGAAGCTGGAGACTTACATTTCCCTTACTAACTTTAAACATCAGCTATCTGAGCAGCTAACCGATCGCTGCAGCTGTACATAGTCCATCTGTAAATAGCCCACCCAATCTACCTACCTCATCCCCATATTTTTATTTTATTTACTGTGCTGCTCTTTTGCACACCAGTATCACTACTTACACACCATCATCTGCTCATCATCATCTGCTCATCTATCACTCCAGTGTTAATCTGCTAAATTGTAATTACTTTGCTACTGTGGCCTATTTATTGCCATACCTTCTCATGCCATTTGCACACACTGTATATAGACTTTTTTTCTATTGTGTTGTTGACTCTTGTTTAGTCCAAGTAACTCTTTGTTGTTGTTTCTGTCGCAATGCTTTGCTTTATCTTGGCCAGGTCGCAGTTGTAAATGAGAACTTGTTCTCAACTAGCTTACCTGGTTAAATAAAGGTGAAATAAATTAAAAATTAACACATTTGAGTTGGAGGTGTACCTGTGGATGTATTTCAAAAAAATTGTAGGCCTCCACAAGCCTGGTTCATCCTTGGGAGCAATTTCCAAATGCCTGAAGGTACCACATTCATCTGTACAAACATACAGATATATATATGGGTTCTGGGAGATTGATCGGAAGGCCTTCAAAAGGGTGAGAGGGGTTAGATTATACAATTTATGCTGTAGATTATACACTTTATGCACTATAACATTCATATATTCCCCAAAACCCCTCAATGAACAGAATGCTGTTCATTGACTACAGCTCAGCATTCAACACACCCTCCAAGCTCTTTATTAAGCTTGAGGCCCTGGGTCTCAACCCACGCCCTGTGCGATTTGGTCCTGGTCTTCCTAATGGGCCACACCCAGGTGATGAAGGTAGGAAACAGGCATCTCCACTTCGCTGATCCTCAACACTGGGGCCCCACAAGGGTGCGTGCTCAGCCCTCTCCTGTACTCCCTGTTCACCCACGACTGCGTGGCCATGCATGCCTCCAACTCAATCATCAAGTTTGCAGACGACACAACAGTAGTAGGCTTGATCACCAACAACACGAGACAGCCTATAGGTAGGAGGTGAGGGCACTCGGAGTGTGGTGTCAGGAAAACAACCTCTCACTCAATGTCAACAAAACTAAGGAGATGATCATGGACTTCAGGAAACAGCAGAGGGAGTATCTCCATATCCACATTGACGGAAGTGGAGAAGGTGTAAAGTTTTGAATTCGTCTGCGTACACATCACAGACAAACTGATATGGTCCACCCACACAGGAGGCTGAAGAAATATGGCTTGTCACCTAAAACCCTCACAAACTTTTACAGATGCACAATTGAGAGCATCCTGTCGGGCTGTATCACAGCCTGGTACGGCAACTGCACCGCCCACAACCGCAGGGCTCTCCAGAGGGTGGTGCGGTCTGTACAACGCATTCCCTGGGGCAAACTACCTGCCCTCCGGGACACCTACAGCACTCGATGTGACAGGAAGGCCAAAAATATCATCAAGGACAACAACTACCCGAGCCACTGCCTGTTCATCCTGCTACCATCCAGAATGCGAGGTCAGTACAGGTGCGTCAAAGCTGGGACCGAGAGACTGAAAACAGCTTCTATCTCAGGGCCATCAGATTGTTTAACAGTCATCTAACACAGAGAGGCTGCTGCCTACATACACTTGAAATTGGCCACTCTAACAAATGGATCGCTAGTCACTGTTGTTTACATATCTTTCATTACTCATCCTATATGTATATACTGTAATTTATACCATCTATTGCATCTTGCCTATGTCGCTCAGTCATTGCTCATCCATATATTTATATGTACATATTCTTATTCCATCCCTTTACTTAGATTTGTGTGTATTAGGTAGTTGTTGTGGAATTGTTAGATTACTTGTTGACATTGCTGCTCTGTCGGAACTAGAAGCATTTCGCTACACTCGCAATAACATCTGCTAACCATGTGTATGTGACCAATAAAATTGGATTTGCTGTCTCATGTTATTTCTGCAACACACCATTTTGTGTGCAATAGCTGTATCTGTTTAAGGTTTCTTACATGTACACTTTTTCTGAATAGAAAGGGATAAATGAAACATAAGACTTCTTGTTCTGTGTTCATGCACTGTATAATGACTTCCCATCACAGAGAAGATGTAGCTAACAGGCTTTGTATCAGAGTTCTGATTGGGATTTACTGTTCCAGAGCTCCAAATCTTTCGGAGCTGTGACAGCACTCTGGCAGGGTCTGGACTGGTACAGCCAACCGTATCGTCATGCAAATGTTTCCCTTCCTCCCCTCATATGTCAGATGCTAATTAGCAAGTATCTAATTAGTGTTAGAAGATTAATCACTCTTGGGAAGGGGGGGGGGGGGTTCAGTGGCAGCGTGATGTGACAAAGATGCTGGGAGCTATGCTACTGTGTGAAGGCTGAGGCTCCCCTCAAACAGAACACATGTGGAAGGAATGGGAAAGCCGATGAGTCACATGGTTCCTGTGTCTCTCTGTGTTAGCCTGAAGCTCATAATGACCATGATAGCTATTATATAGGGAGCTGTGTGATGACCCCACATTGGTCTGGGGTTGACTGAAGGGCAGGTGCCATATTAAGACATTCAGTGCTATACTGGATGTATGACCGTTCATAACAGAACCGTCTACATTGTGATAGTCTTACTTGTGGCGGTGAGAGGAATCTAATACTTGTTCAGTGAAAATAGGGCAGGAGAAGCGGTCGGAGGTTAAGCCTCTTAACCTTGGTGTTACTGTTCTTTTTAATAGTCTGCGGTCCCGCACGAGAATCAATTAACATGAAAAGATGAATGATGGATATGAATGGAGTAAATGATAAATGAGGGAATAAATGATGATACCATGAAGTGACACTATTTTCTTCTTTACTCAAAGGAGAGTGTTTGATTAAAACTAGTTCCCTTGTTCCCTTCATGGATATAACCAAATCTGATTCCACCTATTAGCTCTAGTGCAAAATCAAGGATCTGTTATTATAAAATGAATTCTGCTGCCTTAAATACAATCAAATCAAAGTTTGAATTACTAATATATCCTCACATTATGCTTAATTAAACTATGTTTACTGTTGTGGAAAAACAGTATATGGTACATTATTGTTGTCTAGAACCTTTTTTTAATTGCACCAGATTATTCAGAACTATGGAGCTGAAAATGTAGTACATCTAACTTAACATTATTCAACTCACTACTATAAACTTGACTTTGGCTTCTCAGAAAGGAATTTAATGTGTGCTCAGAGAGTTAAGAGGGTGGCTTGTGGTGTGGTAGCAGGACATGGCCAAGAGTAGTGATTGTTCATGCAGTTCTACAGACAGCCCGTGGCTACTTAGTAGGCCAAACGGGGGGTGTCTGTTAAGTTTTAAGTTTAATTAGATGAATGCAAAATGAGGCAGCGCTAGGGGCGAGTGAACTGGCATCTAGATGTATGTTAATTTCCATTTGCATGTCTGGCTTTTTGAGGTATGGGAGTGGGGGCGGGGGGATGGGGGGGGGGGATCACTGAGTTTATCACTGATATAATTGGCACAGGCTTGCTCTCGGTGCTCCCGATTTGATTTTCTTACTCTCCCAGCATTGACGGAGGCGGCTTATGGTAGAGAAATTAACATTACTTTCTCTGGCAACAGCTCTGGTGGAAATTCCTGCAGTCAGCATGCCAATTGCTCACTCCATCAAAACATGAGACATCTGTGGCATTGTGTTGTGTGAAAAAAATGCACATTTTACAGTGGCCTTTTATTGTTCCCAGCACAAGGTGCACCTGTGTAATGATTATGCTGTTCAATCAGCTTCTTGATATGTCACACCTGTCAGGTGGATGGATTATCTTGGTAAAGGAAAAATCCTCACTAACAGGATTTAAACAAATTTCGCAATTTGAGAGAAATATTGTGTGTATGGGACATTTCTGGGATCTTTTATTTCAGCTCATGAAACATGGGACCAAAACTTTACATGTTGCGTTTATATTTTTGGTCAGTGTATGGCCAGAAGAATGTTGACACCTGTTCATTGAACATCTCATTCCAAAATCATCAGCATTTATATGGAGTTGGTCCACACTTTACTGCTATGACAGACTCCACTCTTCTGGGGAAGCCTTTCCCCTTGTTGTTGGAACATTGCTGGGTGGACATTCTTCCATTAAGGTACAAGAGCATTACTGAGGTCGGGCACTGATGTTGGACGATTAGGCCTCGCTCGCAGTCAGCGTTTCAATTCATCCCAAAGTTGTTTGATGGGATTGAGGTCAGGGCTCTGTGCAGGCCAGTCATACTCTTCCACACCGATCTCGACAAACCATTTCTGTATGGACCTCGCTTTGTGTCATTGTAAGCTGTAGCGTTAAGATTTCCCTTCACTGGAACTAAGGGGCCTAGTCCAAACAATGAAAAACAGCCCCAGACCATTATTCCTATTCCACCAAACTTTACAGTTGGCACTATGCATTTAGGGAAGGTAGCTTTCTCCTGGCATCAGTTGGACTGCCAGATGATGAAGCGGGATTCATCACTCCACAGAATGCATTTCCACTGCTCCAGAGTCCAATGGCGGCGAGCTTTACACAACTCAAGCCGACACTTGGCATTACGCATGGTGATCTTAGGCTTGTGTGTGGCTGCTGGGCCATGGAAACCCATTTCATGAATCTCCTGACGAACATTTATTGTGCTGACATTACTTCCAGAGGAAATTTAGAACTCAGTAGTGAGTATTGCAACTGAGGACAGACCATTTTTACGCCTTACGTGATTCAGCACTCACCAGTACTGTTCTGTGAGGTTGTGTGGCCTACCACTTCTCCGCTGAGCCGTTGTTGCTCTTAGACGTTTCCTCTTCACAGTAAAAGCACTTGACTGGGGCAAGGCTAGCAGGGCAGAAATTTGACAAGCTAACTTATTGGAAAGGTGGCATCCTATGACGGTGCCAAGTTGAAAGTCACTGAGCTTTTCAAGAAGGCCATTCCTTCTACCGCCAATGTTTGTCTATGCAGATTGCATGGCTGTGTGCTTTATTTTATCTGCAATGGGTGTGACTGAAATATACCAATCTACTAATTTGAGGGGGTGTCAGCATACTTTCGGCCATGTAGTGTATATATGGAGTGGATTCAGAAAGTATTCAGACCCCTTGTCTTTTTCCACATTTTGTTACATTACAACTATTCTAAAATGTATTAAATTGTTTTTTTTCGTCATCAATCTACACACAATTCTCTATGATGACAAAGCAAAAATAGGTTTTGATAAATGTTTGCAAATGTATAAAACTTTATTGAAATATCACATTTACATAAGTATTCAGACTCTTTACTCAATACTTTGTTGAAGCACCTTTGGCAGCGATTACAGCCTCAAGTCTTCTTGTGTAATATCCTACAAGCTTAGCGCACCTGTCAGGTTGGATGGGAAGCGTCACTGGTCAGCTATTTTCAGGTCTCTCCAGAGATGTTCGATCGGGTTCAAGTCCTGGCTCTGGCTGGGCCACTCAAGGACATTCAGAGACTTGTCCCGAAGCCACTCCTGCATTCTATTGGCTGTGTGCTTAGGCACATTGTCCTGTTGGAAGGTAAACCTTCGCCCCAGTCTGAGGTCCTGAGCACTCTGGAGCAGGTTTTCATCAAGGATCTCTAAGTACTTTGCTCTTTTCATTTTACATTTGATCCTGACTAGTCCCTGCAGCTGAAAAACATCCCCACAGCCTGATGTTGCCACCACCATACTTCAGCGTAAAGATGTTATTGGCCAGGTGATGAGTGGTGCTTAGTTTCCTCCAAATGTGACACTTGGAATTCAGGCCAAAGAGTTCAATCTAGGTTTCATCAGACCAGCAATTCTTGTTTGTCATTGTCTGAGAGTCCTTTAGGTGCCTTTTGTCAAACTCCAATCTGGCTGTGCCTTTTACTGAGGAGCGGCTTCCGTCTAGCCAGTCTAACATAAAGGCCTGATTGGTGGAGTGCTGCAGAGATGGTAGTCCTTCTGGAAGGTTCCACAGCGGAATTCAGATGACCTCTGGAGCTGTGTCAAAGTGACCATCGGGTTCTTGGTCACCTCCTTGACCAAGGCCCTTCTCCCCCAATTGCTCAGTTTGGCCGGTCGGCCAGCTCTAGGAAGAGTCTTGGTAGTTCCAAAATGTTTCCATTTAAAAATTATGGAGGCCACTGTGTTCTTGAGGACCTTCAATGCTGCAGAAATGTTTTGGTAACCTTCCCCAGAACTGTGCCTCGACACCATCCTGTCTGGGAGCTCTAGAGACAATTCCTATGACCTCATCGCTTGGTTTTAGCTTTGACATGCACTGTGGGACCTTATATAGACAGATCATGTCCAATCAATTGAATTTACCACAGGCCTTTATGGTAGAGTGACCAGACGGAAGCCACTCCTCAGTAAAAGGCACGTGGCAGGGCGCTTGGAGTCTGCCAAAAGGCACCTAACAAGATTCTCTAGTCTGATGAAGCCAAGATTAAACTATTTGGCCTGAATGCCAAGCGTCAGGTTTGGAGGAAACCTGGCACCATCCCTACGGTGAAGCATGGTGGTGGCAGCATCATGCTGTGGGGATGTTTTCAGGGGCAGGGACTGGGAGACTAGTCAGGATCGAGCTTATAATTAAATTACAATTTTACAACCTAAAGAAGGAAGTACCAGTGACTCGCTCAATACGGAAGTGGTCATATGACGTGGATGCTACAGTACATGACTGTTTTGCTAGCACAGACTGGAATATGTTCCAGGATTCATCCAATGGCATTGAGGAGTATACCACCTCAGTCACCGGCTTCATCAATAAGTGCATCGACAACGTCGTCCCTACAGTGACCGTACATACATATCCCAACCAGAAGCCATGGATTACAGGCAACATCCGCACCGAGCTAAAGGCTAGAGCTGCCCATTTCAAGGAGTGGGACAAAAATCTGGATGCTTATAAGAAATCCCGCTATGCCCTTAGACAACCCATCAAACAGGCAAAGCGTCAATACAGGACTAAGACTGAATCCTACTGCACCGGCTCTGACGCTTGTCGGATGTGGCAGAGCTTGAATAATATAATGGACTACAAAGGGAAACACAGCCATGAACTACCAAGTGACGCGAGCTTACCAGATTAGATAAATGCCTTTTATGCTCGCTTTGAGTCAAGCAACACTAAAGCATGCATGAGAGCAACAGCTGTTCCAGGCGACTGTGTGATCACCCTCTCCATAGCCGATGTGAGCAAGACCTTTAAACAGGTCAACATTCACAAATCCGTGGAGCCAGACCGATTACCAGGATGTATACTCAAAGCATGTGCGGACCAACTGGCAAGTATCTTCACTGACATTTTCAACCTCTCCCTGATCGAGTCTGTAATACCTACATGTTTCAAACAGACCACCATAGTCCCAGTGTCCAAGAAAGCGAAGGTAACCTGCCTAAATAAATACCGCCCCATAGCACTCAGTAATCATGAAGTGCTTTGAAGGCTGGTCATGGCTCACATCAACAACATCATGCCTGAAACCCTAGACCCACTCTAATTCCATACCGCTCCAACAGATCCACAGATGACACAATCTGAATCGCACTCCACACTGCCCTTTTCCACCTGGACAAAATGTGATAATGCTGTTCATTGACTACAGCTCAGCGTTCAACACTATAGTGCCCACAATGCTCATCACTAATCTAAGGACCCTGTGAATTAACACCTCCCTCTGCAACTGGATCCTGAACTTTCTGAGGGGCCGCCCCCAGGTGCTAGGCAACAACACATCTGCCACGCTGATCCTCAACACTGAGGCCCCCAGCGGTGCGTGCTTAGTCTCCTCCTGAACTCCCTGTTCACCCACGACTCCGTGGCCAAAATGACTCCAACACCATCATTAAGTTTGCTGATGACAAAACAATGGTAGGCCTGATCACCGACAACGATGAGACAGCCTGTAGGGAGGAGGTCAGAGACCTGGCAGTGTGGTGCCAGGAGAACAACATCTCCCTCAATGTGAGCAAGACAATGGAGATGGTTGTGGACTATAGCAAAATGAGGGCCGAACAGGCCCCATTAACATGAATGGGGATGAAGTGGAGCGGGTCGAGAGTTTTAAGTTCCTTGGTGTCCACATCACCAACAAACTATCATGGTCCAAACACACCAAAACAGTAGCGAAAAGGCCACGACAACACATTTTCCCCCACACGAGACTGAAAAGATTTTGCATGGGCCCCCAGATTCTCAAAAAGTTCTACCACTGCACCATCGAGAGCATCCTGACCGGTTGCATCACCGTCTGGTGTGGCAACTGCTTGGCATCGGACCATAAGACGCTACAGAGGGTAGTGCGTACAGCCCAGTACATCACTGGGGCCAAGCTTCCTGACATCTACAGTAGGACCTATATATTAGGTGGTGTCAGAGGAAGGTCAAGAAATGGTCAAAGACTCCAGTCACCCAAGTCATAGAATGTTCTCTCTACTACCGCACGGCAAGCGGTACCGGAGTGCCAAGTCTAGGACCAAAAGGCTCCTTAACAGCTTCTATCCACAAGCCATAAGACTCCTGAATAATTAATCAAAATGGCCACCCGACTATTGACATTGACGCCACCCCCATTTGTTTTTACACTGCTGCTACTCGCTGTTTATTATCTACGCATAGTCACTTTACAAATTACCTCAACTAACATGTACCCCCGCACATTGACTCTGTACCAGTACCCTTTGTATATAGCCTCATTATTGTTATGTAATTTTTTAAGTATAAAAAAAGTATTTAAACGTATGCACTCACTACTGTAAGTCGCTCTGGACAAATGTGTCTGCTAAATGAATCAAATGTAATTAATGCATGGGCTCTATTTAGAAATATATATATATATTGTAGAATATTACAGCCGCTATTCAATGTGTTCTACATATGAGCGTTTGCGGCTATGCACAGACTAGTAACATAATTAAACTTAAAATATGATATTCTATTATTTTGAAATACAATTCATTCATTTTTTATTCATTTTTGCCTCAATGAAATGATACATTATGTATTTGTGATGGTGTATAACACTTGAGTTGTGATGTTTTGGGTTTTTCTCATTTTTACATTTAGCCTACACTAACAAACGAATGAAAATATTTAGTTTTTTCGAATTCTAATGGTAGGCCTACCTAAAACCTTCATAAATACAACCAAATTATACTTTTTTTTCATATATGAAATGTATTTATTAGACTGTTAGAATGAATTGTCTCAGAAGGGTATTGCTAGATGCTCAGCTTTTCTAGTGTTAATAGTCGGAGTCGAGAAACACCAGGTTTTGTATGACTCCGGTTCAAAATTCTACGAAGATCCAGCAAAAACAAGTACCATATGCATTTCAGTTAACTCAATCAAATCAATCAAATGTATTTATAAAGCCCTTTTTTACATCAGCCGATGCCAGAAAGTGCTGTACAGAAACCCAGACTAAAACCCCAAACAGCAACGCAGATGTAGAAGCACGGTGGCTAGGAAAAACTCCCTAGAAAGGCAGGAACCTAGGAAGAAACCTAGAGAGGAACCAGGCTATGAGGGGTGGCCAGTCCTCTTCTGGCAGTGCTGGGTGTTATAACAGAACATGGCCAAGATGTTCAAATGTTCATAGATGACCAGCAGGGTCAAATAATAATAATCACAGTGGTTGTAGAGGGTGCAACAGGTCAGCACCTCAGGAGTAATCAAACTAACAACCCAATGATCATCTCCCAGTACAAATTAGCTAGCAAGCTAGCTAAATGTCCATGAATGTTTAGTGTTTTAACATGCGCCCAAATGAAAATAGTCGGTTGGTTTTGATATTTTAATCTGTGTGTCATGATCACGTCTGGTGTGGATGGACAAAATCAATATGCGCGCAAGGGCGGACGTGGACACGCATGTGACTGGTGTAGTCAACATGTTACAAGGAACGGGACAGACATGAATGCATACAAGAAAGCCCGTTACAACCTCAGATGAGACATCAATCACGAAAAAGAACAATGTGGAATGAAGGGGAATCCTATTACACCAGGTTTCACCATCAATGTAAAGCCCTAGTTGTTTTGTTTCTTTGACATAGTCATTTCTGAAGATTATTATTATTAGACTGTCCCTCATTCTCTCATTTTAATATAGTGAAACTATTGCTTTTTTAATATTTTTTTTTTCAAAAGAAACATTGAACATCTAATACTCATATCAGAGTGTAAAAGCAGATGAGCTAGTTTGACTATTTTTGGCCATTTTCTTGTGTTTTGTGAGGGAAAACTGAGTGGGTTGAGCAAAACACGTGAACCCTGTTATCTATAGATAGACAGCCTAGAAATGTTTTTGCAATTACATTTTTTTGTTATTCAATTGCCACTCCCTGTTGCACACAACAAGCTTCCATTCCCCCTGTCAAGAGGGGATTTATGGCATATTTTTTAAATGAAATGTTCAACCCTGTTACAGTCAACCCTGTTACGGTCAGCCCTGTTAGTTTATTTGGCACCTTGTCACTAAGTTACCAATTTACTCTTCTCAACAGACACCGAATCAGTGTAAGAACCCACATACGTATCTACCTCAAATACCTTGTAAACCGGCACAGTGTTTTTTTTTTTAATGACTTCCTCATCTAGGTCAGATTCAACCACAAAGACCAGGGAGGTTTTCCAATGCCTCACAAAGAAGGGCACCTATTGGTAGATGGGTAAACATTTAAAAAGCAGACATTGAATATCCCTTTGATCTTGGTGACGGTATCATGTTATGGGTATGCTTGTTATTGGCAAGGACTAGGGAGTTTTTTAGAATAAAAAAAAAAACACGGAATAAAGCTAAGCACAAGCAAAATGTCAGAAAACCTGGTTCAATCTGCGTTCCAGCAGATACTGGGATATCAATTCACCTTTCATCAGTCTGCTAATACGAGGCTACGAGGCATCCTGACACATACAATGAAGGACAGTAAGTTAAAGCATTTAGATTTGTGTTCACTTTGAGTTAGCAATGAATGTTTACATGGGCATTTTGCTCTCCCCTGTGCTCTTTTAATCGCTGTAAAATGCAATTGGAATATTGTGGTGAAGCGGCTATGCTACCTTTGCTCTTATCCATGCAGGGGCAAATTATCGTGTTCGGACAATGCCATATACAGTGCCTTGCGAAAGTATTCGGCCCCCTTGAACTTTGCGACCTTTTGCCACATTTCAGGCTTCAAACATAAAGATATAAAACTGTATTTTTTTGTGAAGAATCAACAACAAGTGGGACACAATCATGAAGTGGAACGACATTTATTGGATATTTCAAACTTTTTTAACAAATCAAAAACTGAAAAATTGGGCGTGCAAAATTATTCAGCCCCCTTAAGTTAATACTTTGTAGCGCCACCTTTTGCTGCGATTACAGCTGTAAGTCGCTTGGGGTATGTCTCTATCAGTTTTGCACATTGAGAGACTGAAATTTTTTCCCATTCCTCCTTGCAAAACAGCTCAAGCTCAGTGAGGTTGGATGGAGAGCATTTGTGAACAGCAGTTTTCAGTTCTTTCCACAGATTCTCGATTGGATTCAGGTCTGGACTTTGACTTGGCCATTCTAACACCTGGATATGTTTATTTTTGAACCATTCCATTGTAGATTGTGCTTTATGTTTTGGATCATTGTCTTGTTGGAAGACAAATCTCCGTCCCAGTCTCAGGTCTTTTGCAGACTCCATCAGGTTTTCTTCCAGAATGGTCCTGTATTTGGCTCCATCCATCTTCCCATCAATTTGAACCATCTTCCCTGTCCCTTCTGAAGAAAAGCAGGCCCAAACCATGATGCTGCCACCACCATGTTTGACAGTGGGGATGATGTGTTCAGCTGTGTTGCTTTTACGCCAAACATAACGTTTTGCATTGTTGCCAAAAAGGTTTGGTTTCATCTGACCAGAGCACCTTCTTCCACATGTTTGGTGTGTCTCCCAGGTGGCTTGTGACAAACTTTAAACAACACTTTTTATGGATATCTTTAAGAAATGGCTTTCTTCTTGCCACTCTTCCATAAAGGCCAGATTTGTGCAATATACGACTGATTGTTGTCCTATGGACAGAGTCTCCCACCTCAGCTGTAGATCTCTGCAGTTCATCCAGAGTGATCATGGGCCTCTTGGCTGCAAGTTCAAGGGGGCCGAATACTTTCGCAAGGCACTGTAGTTGTTTCACACGGGATCGCACATTGTGAGGGCTTTTTTTGATGGACAGAAAATGTGTCCCTTACCATATCGTCTTGATAACTCCAGCAGTACATAGTAGGCCTCACTAAATTAAATTTCTCCTCTATTTGAATGTCTTTGGTGCTGAACATCCATTCACTTTAATCGTTGACACCCACTGTCAACACAGGAGGGTCTCTGTTAATTCAGATAAATGATACTGTAGCTGAGGGCATTACTTATACAGTATGTGAAACACTACAACATGGGCATGGTTATGTTCTGATTGGCTTTATAGACATTTGTGAATGTCTGATATCTGTACACTACTGATATTACTTAGTTTTCCCCAAACCAATTTTCACAATATACCCAAGATTAGATGATAAACTGCAATATGGCTCAGATAGGTTGAAGGTATGAAAAACATGCCTGGCTCTCAGATATATTTCCCTCAAATCAACAGTAATAGCAGGCCTACTCTCTGATATATTGTGTGTGTGTGTATAGTGCAGTATAGTGTAGTGTCCTCAGGGACGGCTGTAAATGAGTACCCAATGGGCCCGTGATGAAACAGCTGAGGCCCAACAGAAGTCCATCACACAGTAGAGGAGATGAGCCTTACTGTATTTACCCCTACCAGTCACATTTACTCCTCTTGCTTGGCTTTTTTTTTCACCTGTCAGGTGTTTTTTCCCTCCTTGTTCTCTGCCTGTCTATTTTCCTTTTAGTTTCCTGTAAAGGTTAACCAATCTTTGCTTAATCTCTGACAGGAAGACAAACGGCCAGGCTCAATCAGAGCTCAAATCCCCTCTCCCTCCCCTCCTGTTACACGGGTCCTCTGCTTCCATACACACACACACACACACACACACACGCACACACACACACACACACACACACATACACACACACACACACACACACACACACACACACACACACACACACACACACACACACACACACACACACACACACACACACACACACACACACACACACACACACACACACACACACACACACACACAGAGGCATAATTTAACGACGGCTGTTGCCGAAATATAATGTGAGCCCAAACATTTGAAATAAGCTAAATTGCTATTTCCATAAAATATTGATTCTCATACTTCAGGCATTTGCTTGTGGTGGGTATTTTAGTGTCTGTCTAGTGATTTCCAGTTATGTCTACCTGATCAAAGTTCTGCTGGAGACGGAACTCAGTGGTGGCGTTGGAATAACGCAGTATGAGTATGCATATTTACAGGTCGGGAAGAATGAAATTGCAGAGCCTGTGAAGATCAAATTTACACTTGTAACAAACATGTGAATATGAATAACTTGATTCTCTTCCTGTGATATCTTATGTTCTCACGGCTTAGAGAGAATAATATTTGATCTCATTAAAATGACTGGGATATCAAAGCAGAGGTGGACAGTTGTCAAGCTATACTACTTTCTAGATGTGTTACCATGGCGCCAAGCTGACTTATTTTAACTGACGTGGCATAGTAGGAGCCTTGCATTCACAAGATTGTGTGATCCATAGAAAAATGACATACCACTAGTTTACCAGCTCTCTTTAAAATATATAAATCATGTATCAAAAGCCTTCCATGTGACCTAAAATAGGCCAACTTACCATGTTGTTAGAAGATGACTAATCCATCCAGACCAGTATGTTAAATTTAGAAAGCAGGTTGACGTTTATTGTCATGAACATTGCCCTGGGGGCAAAACTGAGCGATTTCCACTAGGTGGGCCAGCTGCAAAGTCAAAATTGCCTATGTCATACAAATTCCTGAAAATTTAAGGTAAGGTTAGACATTATGTTAGCAATGTGGTTAGGGTTAAGGTTAGGGTTAGTTTTAAAACCAGCTAGTGTGCCAGCTAGTGACCACTCTGCAGAGCTTCCTCCAGGGCAAGATTCATGACCATAAATGCCAACCTGCATATAGAACAGAGTTTGGTTGACTCTGTGCTGTTGTGTCCAACACTCCAGATTGGGCTTTTTAAATTTAGACTAAAGACAACAGGAGTTTTCTCACACTCCTACTCAACCAGAACTGCAGCTATGGATCAGTATCCTTTGATATTTGAGCAGCCCGGGTCCCAGCTCTGCAGCCCTGTTGAACCAGGAAGTCACCCAGGTGGAAGATGATGGAGGGCAGGAAGCCAGCATGTCCTCCTGGAACCCAGTTCTCCACTGAGTTTTGGACCGGGTGGCAGCATGAAACTTCACAGGAGCATCGGCTGTTGACAGGACACAGCTTGCTCCAGCACTGGCTACTGTCATAGCTGAGGTGATGAGACCTTGGCCTAGGCTACTCTTCAGGCATAGCCTGCTCAAAGCATAGAATAGTGATATTAGGCTAGTAACGTTTCAAATAAAATAGTGTGGTGACCCCTCATTGACATTTGTATTAAGCATACTCTGTTATTTCAATGACAAATTCCTTTGTGGGAATAAATACCACTGGGATTCCTGATTGGAAATGAATGTAGCCTATTTACTGTCTTGAATTACTCCCCAATTACTGATCTATGTTGGAGGTAGAGACCATCATTACAATCTCTTCTATGTTGTTTGTAATACATTTTCTGACCAACAATCTTCAAAATCAAATTGCCCTCTCTCTCCTGCTTTCTCTCTTCCCCGCTCCCTCTCACTCTCCACATCTCCTTATTCCTAGAGAACATGCATTACCACATTCCACCCCCCTCTGTTCTCTGCTGGTAGCTTCTTCTTTGTGCAGAACAGCGATGAGGCAGCAAGCTCCATGCTCCCTCACTTCAGAGCAGCTCTTTCTTTGAAAAGCGCCCAACCCTTTTTCTCGTTCTATTCCTCACTCCCAGATATATTTTTCTCCACTCATTTACTTCGCAAACTCGTACTACATGTTGTGTAAGGGTGAGTGAGATGCAACACAATATTCCAATAAACTTTACCACAAACTGAAATTGTCCGCGCCTAGTGCCAACACCTTTTGATTTAGAAGTATTATTGAACATTGCGGACCCGCGTTGCTTTGAGACTTTGCTGCAGAATTGAGTTCAAAGCGCGGAGAGAGTGGCCGCGTTTGTGCGGAGATATGCGGGGAGCGACGCACCAGTCTGGCTTGCACAGAACGAAAGGGCTGTTACAAGAGCCAGGTAAGGATACCCTTTTAACTCGCACGCTTTCTTTCATAGGCAGGAAGTGCGTGCGGTCACTCCGTGAGTGTACCTGTTAGATTGACAACAGACAACAGAACTGTTAAACTTGTAAGGGTTGTTATTTGAGATGGAGCAATTGAGAAATTAGAGATTAACCTGGACAATAACTTGCTATAATATGCATCAAAATCTCTGTATGTTTGCTGCAGAACCGTTAATCTCATTAGTCTATTATGAGTCGCCTTTCCGCCTATTTTTATCTGTCTAAAATATCAACGGAGATGTGCATCATCTTCACATAATCGAATGACAGACGGAACGCTTGAGAAAAACCTGTGCCTCTTTATGTGTTGTGATTAGTTGCACCCATGCCGAATGCATATATAAAGGAAATATCTTATTCTGTTGATGGTAAACTCATTTTAATACATTATTTGTAAGCCTGTGATTATAATTCCTATAAAAAGCAGTAGGCCTATGACTACATGTTGAAGTGTATTGGCATCATTATATTGGTTTTTGAGATACCATTAATGGTTGTAATATGTGTATTGTCGTGTTGTTAAATGTATAATTCACCTAAATTACACATATTTTTTTTAAATTGGGGAAAATAGCCTACTCTACCTCGAGATTTAGCAACCCAAGATTGAGCTGATTGTTTACATAGCAACATTATTGCATTAGCATTATCAGAGCAAAACAATGTGAGTGACAGGACCCCTGTTAGCATCCTCCAAATAGCATGCCTGAAAATCCTCAAAGTAACTTCAAATGTTGTAACATAATTTCTTGGGGAGGTTGAATATAATATCAAATGTCAGATATTAACTTTGAATAAACACTTTAAAAAAAATAGTCTACTACACTGTTATAGGCCTATGTGGTATTCACCATAATACTGAGATTTAATTAGATTTATTACAGTACAATTACTAATTTCTCACTGGTGATTTTTGGTCTGTTTTATTATTGGTTGAAAGGGAGAGATGCAATTTAGATGTAATAAAACTGACTTGAATGGAGCATCACCAATTCATAGCACACACACACACCTCACACACTCCCACTCCTACACATACAGTGCCTTCAGAAATTATTCGTACTCCTTAACTTATTACTGGTTACATGTGGTCTGGTTACACGTGGTTTAAGGCCGGTTGGGCATACTGCCACATTATCTAAAATTACATTGGAGGTGGCTTTTGGTAGAGAAATTAATATTAAATTCTCTGGCAACAGCTCTGGTGGACATTCCTGCAGTCAGCATGCCAATAGCATGCTCCCTCAAAACTTGAGACATCTGTGGCATTGTGTTGTCTGACAAAACTGCACATTCTTATTGCCGGGACAAAAAATGTCCCCGGCACAAGGTGCACCTGTGTAATGATCATGTCGTTTAATCAGCTTCTTGATATGCCACATCTGTCAGGTGGATGGATTATCTTGGCAAATGAGAAATGCTCATCAATAGAGAGAAAACACATTTGTGCACAAGATTTTAGAGAAATAAACTTTTTGTGCGTGTGGAAAATATAACAGATTTTTTTTGTTTCAGCTCATGAAACATGGGACCAACACTTTACATATTGCATTTATATTTTTGTTCAGTGTAGTATGTACAGTCTTTTCAGAAAGTATTCATACCCCTTGACCCTTTCCACATTTAGTTGTTAGCCTGAATTCAAAATGGATTAAATAGATTTTTTTCTCTACACACAATACCCCATAATGACAAAGTGAAAATATTTTAATAAATTCTAGGAAATTTATTGAAAATCAAATAGAGAAATATCTCATTTATATACTGTAAGTAGCCCTATTCACACCCCTGAGCTAATACTTAGTAGAAGCACCTTTGGCAGCAATTACAGCTGAGTCTTTCTGGGTAAGTCTCTAAGTCAAAACTGAAAATTCACTATCTTCTTGGTAAGCAACACCAGTGTATATTTGGCCTTGTGTTTTAGGTTATTGTCCTGCTGAAAGGTGAATTCATCGCCCAGTGTCTGATGGAAAGCAGACTGAACCAGGTTTTCCTGTAGAATTTTGCCTGTGCTCAGCTCCATTCCGTAAATGTTTTGATTGTGAAAAACTCCCCAGTCCTTAATGATTACAAGCATACCCATAACATGATGCCATTTGTAAACATTTCTAAAAACATAATTCCACTTTGACATTAAGGTATATTGAAAACAAAATCTCTATTTAGTTCATTTTAAATTCAGGCTGTAACACACCAAAATGTGGAAAAATACTTTCTGAAGGCACTTTACATATGAACCAAACAGTTGTAAACGAACCAGACCATGCAGTGGCATCGCACAGTTTCACAGGCCGAAAAACTGGGGCAGAGAGATAAATGTGCTGTTTTATACATAGAAATCCTATTACATTTTGAGAGGCTATGTCATTAACCTTCAAAGTTCCAGAATGGAGTGAAAATGGCATCCATATTGGTCAGTGAAAAATCCAAACCAGTCTAATTGGAATTAATGGCAGTAGAGGCATAATCCAGATTTTTCTTATGCAGGAATGAAAAAGCAAGGCATGTGATATATCAGAAATTGTGTAATCGAATTACCGTCAACCTAAAATATTGTCTTATAAATATAAATACAGTTTATACAGGTTTTATACAAATGTTGTGTATAAATAGCCTATACATATATGTAAACAGACCATAAATGTCTTCATTTTCTTTGAAAGCTGTGATATGATACTATATCAGTACCTGTTGCATTGCAAGTCCTATCATCAACTGATTTCGGCCAATGTATGGCTGTAGATTGACTGCATTGTTTGAATGGAATATTGGCATTTAGAAAAATGTATGGAATTATTCATCTAAAACTATCTGGCTAGCTAGCTAACAAACATAGTAGGCCTACAGTGCAGATACATTCTTAAAATGCATTATTTTACGCTATCTTATCACAACACTGGCAAACTGTGGTTTGCAAACTCCCTGACCAAAATGGCTGACATTTAGGCCATCAAAACGCGGCTCATGTCCATTCTATTATTCAAATTCTTAAATCTGTGGTTTTATAGCTAATCTCATGCTATTTTACACATTTTGCCATGAGCCAGAGAGAAAATGTTGCAGTTTTAAAGCTAATTTCCTGTAATATATATATTTTTTAATTTATGACATGTTCATATGCTATCTGGGGGGGCCCAACCTCCTTGGGAGAACCCCAACCATGATTTCAGGAAAATAGTTATATATCTCATAAATATTCTAAAAATGTGTTTAGTGTTTATTCCTTCTCCACATCATTGCGGGATTAGCATTGGTTGTCTGCAAGACATACCTTTGCTTCATTTGACATTCGAAGCAGTGGGACAGATTTCCATTTCATTCTCTATATCTGAAATTAGAGGAAGTCTTGGCTCTCTCAGCATCAAATCCTCCTGCTGAAAACATGGGCACAGTTAAGAGGACAGGAGAAGAGAGGGAGAGGACATGAAAGAGGGAGAGGAGACGGAAATAAAACAATTTTCTGCCCAGTCAAGGTGTGTGTGGGTGTGTTGTGGAGGTTTCACCTTTACATATGTCACATCTGTGCAGCGTGGGGTGCAGAGGAGGCTGGGGGTGACTGAGGCACGTCCAGGTTTTTATGAGGCTCTTCAAATTTGACCGGCAAGAAGCAATTTACCTCAGCCTAGGACCCATAAACCTTATGACAGACAGCGGGAGAGGGCGTGTGATTGAAAAGCTTCCCAGACTCCGGTACAGCATGCATTATGAGGAGCAGCAGAGAGGCATCTTTCAGCAGCTTGTCCATATCAATCCTGACTGCTCTTGGTTCAGGAGGGGGGATTCTGCACACCAATCCTCACCTCTGTCAGTCTCTATGTACCACACTGCTATGTGAACAGTGTTTGTAGAAGGCGCAATTTCTCATCCACCCTGATCACACGCCACTGTGAAACAAGAGCGAAATTTCATGCTGTTTTTCTGCAGCTTGGAGAGGGAGAGAGGGATAGGATAAATGATAGTGGAATACAGGTCTGTTTCCATTGGTCCAGCAAGCTCCTTTGTTACAGTACAGACTAATTACACCCACTTGTGCATCTTTTCTGGCAAAAAAAAAGAGAAGGAAGGTTTGAATTGAAAATATGGATTCCATTAACCTTGCAGGCAAAGGGCCACTCCAGCATCACATTAGCAGTGAGGGGAATTGGGGAACGCATACAATTCTATTATTGTTTTATAAGCTGACAATTTGTTAATTTGCTGTGTCTGAAGTGTAAACGGACTGTTTCATCAAGAGCATCTTAATGGGATGTGCGTGATGGAAGCGGCTTAGAGGTGTGGAGGGCCCTGATAAACAGGAGACTGTTGGGATACACACACATGCTCGTGCACCCACACACACACATGCATAGAGGCACACAAAAATATTATGCATACTCAAATACTGACACATGAACACATCAACGTGTTGTTGTAATGGTTGGCAGGTCTGAAACTTCTTGATAGATAATGCCATTCTCTTGCTCAAGGCCAGCTTGGACCTGCTGTTGATCTTTGTTGGTGTCAATGGCAACAACAGAGTAATGGTGTCTTCTTCCGTGTGTAGTGTAATGTAGTGTAGTGTAGTAGCGTGCACGTGGCAGTAGCCCCGCTTGATGGTCACTACTGGTACTCAGCCACAGGGGCTTCTGTTGCATTGAGATTGCTGGGAGGTCAAACTCAGATTAACCTTGAGTTTAAGCACCATCTCAGGGTGGTGTCACAAACCTACTGTATATACAAACATATGAATAGCTTCAACAATGTAGTTGAAATACAATCATAAACATAACATATTGACTTCCGGCGCCGACAGAGATGGCCACCTCGCTTCGCGTTCCTAGGAAACTATGCAGTATTTAGATTTTTTACGTGTTATTTCTTACATTGGTACCCCAGGTAATCTTAGGTTTCATTACATACAGTCGGGAGGAACTACTGAATATAAGAGCAACGTCAACTCACCATCATTACGACCAGGAATATGACTTTCCCGAAGCGGATACTGTGTTCTGCATTCAAACAAGCTAAGCGTCAGTATAGAGACAAACAAGAGTCGCAATTCAACGGCTCAGACACAAGAGGTGTCGTTGAGGAGGAGCCGTTGAATTGCGACTCTTGTTTGTCTCTATACTGACGCTTAGCTTGTTTGATTGCCTTGCGGAGAGAATAGCTACACTGTTTGTATTCGGTCATGTTTCCGGTCATCTTGCCCTAGTTAAAATCAGTGGTTCGCACTTTCAGTTTCACGCGAATGCTGCCATCAATCCACGGTTTCTGGTTTGGGAATGTTTTAATCAGGGTCTACAGTCAATCACAGATTTTAAAAAGAAACCAGCTCCGTCGCGGACCAGGACGTCTTGCTCCCAGACAGACTAAATAACTTTTTTGCCCGCTTTTAGGACAATACAGTGCCACTGACACAGCCCGCAACCAAAACATGCGGACTCTCCTTCACTGCAGCCGACTTGAGTAAAACATTTAAACGTGTTCACAAGGCTGCAGGCCCAGATGGCATCCCCAGCCGCATCCTCAGAGCATGCGCAGACCAGCTGGCTGGTGTGTTTATGGACATATTCAATCAATCCTTATCCCAGTCTGCTATTCCCACATGCTTCAAGAGGGCCACCATTGTCCCTGTTCCCAAGAAAGCTAAGGTAACTGAGCTAAACGACTACCGCCCCGTAGCACTCACTTCCGTCATCATGAAGTGCTTTGAGAGACGAGTCAAGGACCATATCACCTCCACCCAAACACCCTAGACCCACTCCAATTTGCTTACCGCCCAAATAGGTCCACAGACGATGCAATCGCAACCACACTACACATTGCCCTAACCTATCTGGACAAGAGGAATACCTATGTGAGAATGCTGTTCATCGACTACAGCTCAGCATTTAACACCATAGTACCCTCCAAACTCGTCATCAAGCTCGAGACCCTGGTTCTCGACCCCGCCCTGTGCAACTGGGTTCTGGACTTCCTGACGGGCCGCCCCCAGGTGGTGAGGGTAGGTAACAACATCTCCACCCCGCTGATCCTCAACACTGGGGCCCCACAAGGGTGCGTTCTGAGCCCTCTCCTGTACTCCCTGTTCACCCACGACTGCGTGGTCATGCACGCCTCCAACTCAATCATCAAGTTTGCGGAGGACACTACAGTGGTAGGCTTGATTACCAACAACGACGAGATGGCCAACAGGGAGGAGGTGAGGGCCCTCGGAGTGTGGTGTTAGGAAAATAACCTCACACTCAACGTCAACAAAACAAAGGAGATGATTGTGGACTTCAGGAAACAGCAGACGGGACAGTAGTGGAGAGGGTAGTACGTTTTAAGTTCCTCGGCGTACACATCACGGACAAACTGAATTGGTCCACCCACACAGACAGCGTCATGAAGAAGGTGCAGCAGCGCCTCTTCAACCTCAGGAGGCTGAAGAAATTTGGCTTGTCACCAAAAGCACTCACAAACTTCTACAGATGCACAATCGAGAGCATCCTGTCGGGCTGTATCACCGCCTGGTACGGCAACTGCTCCGCCCACAACCGTAAGGCTCTCCAGAGGGTAGTGAGGTCTGCACAACGCATCACCGGGGGCAAACTACCTGCCCTCCAGGACACCTACACCACCCGATGTCACAGGTAGGCCATAAAGATCATCAAGGACAACAACCACCCGAGTCACTGCCTGTTCACCCCGCTATCATCCAGAAGGCGAGGTCAGTACAGGTGCATCAAAGCAGGGACCGAGAGACTGAAAAACAGCTTCTATCTCAAGGCCATCAAACTGTTAACCAGCCACCAGTAACATTGAGTGGCTGCTGCCAACACACTGACTCAACTACAGCCACCTTAATAATGGAAATTGATGTAAAAATATATCACTAGCCACTTTAAACAATACTACTTCATATAATGTTTACATACCCTACATTACTCATTTCATATGTATATGTATACCGGGAGACTCATGGGGCAGAGCACAATCGGCCCAGTGTCGTCCGGGTTAGGGGAGGGTTTAGCCGGCAGGGTGCAGCTGGCTTCCGTTTTTTTTTGTCAAGAAGCAGGGTTGTGTTTCGGAGGACGCACGGCTCTAAGACCTTCGCCTCTCCCGAGTTCGTTTGGGAGTTGCAGCGATGAGACAAGACTGTAACTACCAATTGGATACCACAAAATTAGGGAGAAAAAGGGGTTAAAGTATTATAAAAAAAACATTTAAAAATGGAATAGAGCTAAGCACAGGCAAAATCCTAGAGGAAAACCTGGTTTAGTCTATTTTCCACCAGACACTGGGACATGAATTCACCTTTCAGCAGGACAATAACCTAAAACACAATGTCATTGGAGTTGCTTACCAAGGAGACAGTGAATGTTCCTGAGTGATCGAATTACAGTTTTGACTTATATCTACTTAAAAATCTATGGCAACGTCTGAAAATGGTTGTCTATCAATAATCAACAACCAATTTGACAGAGTTTGATGAATTTTGAAAATGATAATGGGCAAATGTTTCACATCTAGGTGTGGAAAGCTCTTAGAGACTTACCCAGAAAGACTCACAGCTGTAATCGGTGGTTCTACAAAGTATTGACTCAGTGGTGGGAATAGGCCTACTTACGTAAATGAGATATTTCTCTATTTTATTTTCAATACATTTGCACACTTGAACAAAAACATGTTTTCACTTTGTCATTATGGGGTATTGTGTGTAGATGGGTGAGAGAAAAATATATATTTAATACATTTTGAATTCGGCCTGTAACACAACTAAATGTGGAAAAGGTCAAAGTGTATGAATACTTTCTGAAGGTACTGTACATACTACACTGAACAAAAATATTAATGCAATATGTAAAGTGTTGGTCTCATGTTTCATAAGCTGAAATAAAAAAATAAAAAAAAGCTTATTTCTCTCAAATTTTGTGCACAAATGTGTTTACAGTGGGGCAAAAAAGTATTTAGTCAGCCACCAATTGTGCAAGTTCTCCTACTTAAAAAGATGAGAGAGGCCTGTAATTTTCATCATAGGTACACTTCAACTATGACAGACAAAATGAGAAAAAAAATCCAGAAAATCACATTGTAGGATTCTTTATGAATTTATTTGCAAATTATGGTGGAAAATAAGTATTTGGTCACCTACAAACAAGCAAGATTTCTGTCTCTCACAGACCTGTAACTTCTCCTTTAAGAGGCTCCTCTGTCCTCCACTCGTTACCTGTATTAATGGCACCTGTTTGAACTTATTATCAGTATAAAAGACACCTGTCCACAACCTCAAACAGTCACACTCCAAACTCCACTATGGCCAAGACCAAAGAGCTGTCAAAGGACACCAGAAACAAAATTGTAGACCTGCACCAGGCTGGGAAGACTGAATCTGCAATAGGAGCTTGGTTTGAAGAAATCAACTGTGGGAGCAATTATTAGGAAATGGAAGACATACAAGACCACTGATAATCTCCCTCGATCTGGGGCTCCACGCAAGATCTCACCCCGTGGGGTCAAAATGATCACAAGAACGGTGAGCAAAAATCCCAGAACCACACGGGGGGACCTAGTGAATGACCTGCAGAGAGCTGGGACCAAAGTAACAAAGCCTACCAACAGTAACACACTACGCCGCCAGGGACTCAAAACCTGCAGTGCCAGACGTGTCCCCCTGCTTAAGCCAGTACATGTCCAGGCCCGTCTGAAGTTTGCTAGAGAGCATTTGGATGATCCAGAAGAAGATTGGGAGAATGTCATATGGTCAGATGAAACCAAAATATAACTTTTTGGTAAAAACTCAGCTCGTTGTGTTTGGAGGACAAAGAATGCTGAGTTGCATCCAAAGAACACCATACCTACTGTGAAGCATGGGGGTGGAAACATCATGCTTTGGGGCTGTTTTTCTGCAAAGGGACCAGGACGACTGATCCGTGTAAAGGAAAGAATGAATGGGGCCATGTATCGTGAGATTTTGAGTGAAAACCTCCTTCCATCAGCAAGGGCATTGAAGATGAAACGTGGCTGGGTCTTTCAGCATGACAATGATCCCAAACACACCGCCCGGGCAACGAAGGAGTGGCTTTGTAAGAAGCATTTCAAGGTCCTGGAGTGGCCTAGCCAGTCTCCAGATCTCAACCCCATAGAAAATCCTTGGAGGGAGTTGAAAGTCCGTGTTGCCCAGCAACAGCCCCAAAACATCACTGCTCTAGAGGAGATCTGCATCGAGAAATGGGCCAAATACCAGCAACAGTGTGTGAAAACCTTGTGAAGACTTTTGACCTCTGTCATTGCCAACAAAGGGTATATAACAAAGTATTGAGATAAACTTTTGTTATTGACCAAATAATTATTTTCCACCATAATTTGCAAATAAATTCATTAAAAATCATACAATGTGATTTTCTGGAATTTTTTTTGTCTCATTTTGTCTGTCATAGTTGAAGTGTACCTATGATGAAAATTACAGGCCTCTCTCATATTTTTAAGTGGGAGAACTTGCACAATTGGTGGCTGACTAAATCCCTTTTTCACCACTGTATATCCCTATTGGTGAGCATTTTTCCTTAGCCAAGATAATCCATCCACCTGACAGGTGTGGCATATCAAGAAACTGAATAAACAGCATGATCATTACACATGGGCACCTTGTGCTGGGGACAATAAAAGGCCACTTTAAAATGTACAGCTTTGTTACACAACACAATGCCACAGAGTGTACAATTGGCATGCTGACTGCAGGAATGTCCACCAGAGCTGTTGCCAGATATTCATATTAATTTCTCTACCATAAGGTTCCAACGTCGTGTTAGAGAATTTGCCAGTATGTCCAACCGGCATCACAACCGCAGACCACGTGTAGCCACGACAGCCCTAGACCTCGAAATCCGGGCTTCTTCGCCTGCAGGATTGTCTGAGGGGTATTTCTGTCTGTAATAAAGCCCTTTCTGGGGAAAAACTAATTCTGATTGGCTGGGCCTGGCTCTCCAGTAGGTGGGCCTGGCTGCCAAGTGGGTGGACCTATGCCCTCCCAGACCCACTAATTGCTGCACCCCTGTCCAGTCATGTGAAATCCATAAATTACAGTACCAGTCAAACGTTTGGGCACACCTAGTCATGCAAGGGTTTTTCTTTATCTTTACTATCTTCTACATTGTAGAATATTAATGAAGACATCAAAATCCATGAAATAACACATATGAAATAATGTAGTAACCAAACGAGTGTTAAACAAATCAAAATATGTTTTATATTTGAGATTCTTCAAAGTACCCACCCTTTCCCTTGATGACAGCTTTGCACACTCTTGGCATTCTCTCAACCAGCATTTCAATTAACAGGTGTGCCTTGTTAAAAGTTAATTTGTGGAATTTATTTCCTTGATGCGTTTGAGCCAATCAGTTGTGTTATGACAAGGTTGGGTTAGTATACAGAAGATAGCCCTATTTGGTAAAAGATTAAGTCCATATTATGGCAAGAACAGATCAAAAAAGCAAAGAGAAACGACAGTCCATTATTACTTTAAGACATGAAGATCAGTCAATTCGGAAAATGTAAATAACTTTGAAAGTTTCAGTCGCAAAAACCATCAAGCTCTCATGAGGACCGCAACAGGAAAGGAAGACCCAGAGTTACCTCTGCTAAAGAGGATAAGTTCATGAGAGTTACCAGCCTCAGAAATGATAGCCCAAACAAATGCTTCACAGAGTTCAAATAACAGACACATCTCAATATCAACTGTTCAGAGGAGACTGCATGAATCAGGCCTTCATGGTCAAATTGCTGCAAAGAAATCAAAATGTAGAGATTTTGGTTCCAACCACTGTGTCTTTGTGAGACACAGATTAGGTTAACGGATGATCTCCATGGAGGGCAAGGTGTGATGGTATGGGGGTGCTTTTCTGGTGACACTGTCCGTGATTTATTTAGAATTGAAGACACACTTAACCAGCATGGCTACCACAGCATTCTGCAGCGATACGCCATCCCATCTGGCTTGTGCTTAGTGGGACTATCATTTGTTTTTCAACAGGACAATGACTCAACAAATCAAATCAAATCAAATTTTATTTGTCACATACACATGGTTAGCAGATGTTAATGCTGGCTGGCTGTGTAAAGGCTATTTGACCAAGAAGGAGAATGATGGAGGGATGATGGAGGGATCCATCAGATGACCTGGCCTCAACAATCACCCAACTTCAACCCAATTGAGATAGTTTGGGATGAGTTGGACTTCAGAGTGAAGGAAAAGCAGCCAACAAGTGCTCAGCATATGTGGGAACTCCTTCAAGACTGTTGAAGAAAAGCATTTCAGGTGAAGATGGTTGAGAGAATGCCAAGAGTGTGCAAATCTGTCATCAAGGCAAAGGGTGGCTACTTTGAATAATCTCAAATCTAATTTGTTTAACACTTTTTTGGTTGTTACATGATTCCATATGTGTGGTATTTCATAGTTTTGATGTCTTCACTATTATTCTACAATGCAGAAAATAGTAAAGATGAAGACAAACCCTTGAATGAGTAGGTGTGTCCAAACGTTTGACTGGTGCTGTAACTGTAACTCAGTAAATCTTAGAAAGGTTTGCATGTTGCGTTTATATTTTAGTTCAGTATGTTTAGAACGTACTGTTTAGTAAAACTGAATACAGTAAGCAACAAATATCAGCATGCTCGGCTCATCCGACTGAGAATGGGTCATCTAATGAGAAATTGCATTGATTCCCTCCATTCGTTCATTTTGGTAGAGCGCGTCCCCTCAGCTGATTATCAGCTGTGGTCAGACACACTTGGGTCTCAAAAGACGATTATTTTCCTCAATAGTGCGCAGCAAATTCTACTAATGACTATGCTATGCTTCTACAAAGTATTGAATCAGGGGTGTGAATAGGCCTACATACAGTATGTAAATGAGATATTTCTGTATTTAATTTACAATACATTTGTAAAAATGTCTAAAAATATGTTTCCCTTTTGTCATCATGGGTTATTGTGTGTAGATGGGTGAGAAACAAAAGCAATTTAATACCTTTTCAATTCGGGCTGTAACATAACAAAATGTGGAATAAGTCAAGGGGTATGAATACTGTACATACTATTTAGAAAGTACTGTTTAGTAAAAATGAAAACAGTAAGCCACAAATATCAGCATGCTCGGCTCATCCTACTGAGAATGGATCAGTAGGATGAGAATGGATCATCTAATGCTCAATTGCATTGATTCCCTTCATTCGTTAATTTTGGTAGAGCGCGTGCGTCCCCTCAGCTGATTATCAGCTGTTGTCAGACACACTTGTGTCTTGAAAGACGATTATTTTCCTCAATAGTGTGCAGCGAATTCTATTAATGAGTATGATATCCTGGCATTTAAAGCATACTAGATTTTTAAAATTTCACATGCGATAAAACATAATTTTTTTAGCATACCCAAAATGCCTACAATTTAGAACGCAAGTATGGGTATTCAGACACGGACATTGATACATACTAAGGTATAAATCCTGTTGGTTATTATTTCATATAGAGTCTTATCTAGGATTGTGCTCTCTGTCACCTCAGCAGCATCCCATGTCCTAGCCAGTGGATACAAGTTAATTCTGCTTTGGCTATCACTGATATGAGGTTAAAAAAATAAAAATACAAAAATAATAAAAAAACATCTTCTCATAACGCTATGTCGGCCTTGGGCGATTTGTTTTGATTGAGTGGCCCCCAAGAGGGAGCAGTGAGACAGAGATTCGATCAGCTTGTGTCTCCTGTTGCTGTCTGTTGCTGTGAACCAAACAGAAATTGTCATGCACGTATAGCACAGAATCCGCTTTGACATTTGAATCGTAGATATGGTAGAAAAAGAGAACGAGAGATGGAAAAGGAGAACAGAGTATTTGGCCTAAAAGAGCTATTTACAGTCTGTTTTCCCTGCATACTATCAAACTGCCTAACTGCTGGCCTGCATGCTAACAAACTAACTACATTGTTTAAGAGCAAATGTCCAGAGCAGATGCCACAGGTCCCTTTGCTCCCTATCTTTAAATGTGAGACCTTGGAGGTCAGTCTTCCCAAGATGGAGAAAGAGAGGGAGAGGGAGGTGGTATTATTCCTGCTCTGATCATAGAGAATGATAGAGTACATTATTGTATCAGTTGTATTATGGCATCTGTGAGCACACGGTCAGCTTCCTTAACCCATAAGAAGTCTCACTCAGTTGAATACTTTAAAATGGTGGAAGCCCTCAATGGCACTGTCAATGCCAAAATAGGTTATATCCATCTAGAGTCCCCTATCTAACTCTATGGCTGTGATGGCTTGTATGTGTGTTGTTTTCTCTCTCCTCTCCTCGGCTGTACCTCCTCTGCTCCTGGGAGGCTGCCTGGCTGTATGTGGGCTCAGATGGAGGTGCAGGGGACTTTGACACAGCTACTGCTCTTTAGGGACTATCCAGCTCAAGGTCACAGCTGCAAAGTCACATGGAATCGGGTTCCAGGCTGCCCCTCATGATCCTTTCCCCACACTTACATTATTCTGTGTGTTTGTGTGTGAGTCATTGTAACAAACTATTATGCTATAACCTCCATGTATATTGACAAAAGCAAGATAAAGCCCACTGTCAGCTGACGTGGTGTGTGTGTGTGTGTGTGTGTGTGTGTGTGTGTGTGTGTGTGTGTGTGTGTGTGTGTGTGTGCGCGCACGCACGCTTGTGTATGTACAGGTAACTGCAAAACTCCAAAATAAAGGAAACACATAAGTAAATGAGGGATACAACATATTGAAAGCAGGTGCTTCAACACAGGTGTGCTTTCTGAGTTAATTAAGCAATTAACATCCACATAATACTTAGGGTCATGTATAAAAATTGCCCATTATTATGGCTAGAAGAGATCTCAGTGACTTTGAAAGGGGGGTCTCAAAGGAGCATAGAGGTTTTATATGGTCTGTGTGTGTGTGTCAATCACCAGAGGCCAGGGGAGGTGTTCATTTTGGAAGTGGCTGCTCAATTGACGACTACATGGAGCAGGCCTTTGCTGAGAAGCTGCTTAAGTACCAGCCACTCGTGGCACGCATGGACAGCCTCGGGTGGAGGTGCAAGCTGGTGGCGATGATATTCGACAGTCTCAGCCATGTACACAGGCTTGCAGTGCATGGCCTCCAGATTGCGGGCCTGACAAAAATTAGGGCAAAGCAATTGGCTAAGTACTGCTCTGTTTCAGCTGTTGTGGGCAGCCTAGCTATTTGGAGAAGGAGGTGCTTTCTGTACCCTTTAGTGTCATGCATACAGGGACCTCTGAAGGGTTTGGATCCTTTATTTGTAAATTTGATTGGTGGATTCAAATAAAGTATTTCAAAAGTGTGTGTGTGTGTGTGTGTGTGTGTGTGTGTGTATATGTGTGTCACCAGATCTCAACCCAATTGAACGCTTACGGGAGAGAAACCCAGCATTTTCCACCACCATAAAAACAAAACACCAAATGATGGAATTCCTCCAGTAGAGTTCCAGACACCTGTAGAATCTATGCCATGGTGCATTGAAGCTGTTCTATTAAGACACGTTATGTTGGCGTTTCCTTTATTTTGGCAGTTGCCTGTAGATGTAACTGTATGGTTGGCTGGCCAGGGCTCCTGGGTGTCTCAGTGGTCAGTTGGAGACTGGCAGTGGCAGGCTCTCATCCAGGCCTAAGTTTGCGGCTCACTTCACCCAGTTCTCTTTTCTAGCGACTCATTTGCATGTGGCATTTCCATGTGCTCTCCGTCTCCCTCATCAGAAACCCTCTGATCCATTACCCCACCACTCTCTATCTTCCTCCCTCTACGCTTCCCCCCTCTCTCCATCCCTCCCTCCCTACCTCCTTCCCTTCCTCATGTTCTCTCTCTCTCGCTTTCTCTCCTGAGTTTCTAACTTTCTTTCTTTTTACCCTCTTTTTCCTCTCTCTCTATCTTTTCCTTTCTTTTCTCAGGTAAGAACCCAGGTGTAAATGATTTCATGATAAACATAACCTGTTTTTATTCGAAGTGGGTGGGTTATTTGTTTCCGCTGATTGAACTGGATGAAATTGTGTCGAATCAAATCAAAATGTATTTGTCACATGCGCCGAATACAACAAGGGTAGCCCTTACAGTGAAATGCTTACTTACAAGCCCTTAACCCTTAACCAACAATGCAGTTTTAAGAAAAATACCTAAAAAAATAAGAAATAAAAGTAACAAATAATTAAAGAGCAGCAGTAAAACAACAATAGCGAGGCTATACACAGGGGGTACCGGTACAGAGTCAATGTGCGGGGGCACTGATTAATCGAGGTAATTGAGGTAATATATACATGTGGGTAGAGTTACTAAAGTGACTTATGCATAGATAATAACAGAGAGTAGCAGCAGCGTAAAATAGGGTGGGGGGGGAAATACAAATAGTCTGAGTAGCCATTTGATTAGATGTTCAATAGTCTTATGGCTTGGGGGTAGAAGCTATTTAGAAGCCTCTTGGACCTAGACTTTGTGCTCCGGTACAGCTTGCCATGCGGTAGCAGTGAGAACAGTCTATTACAAGGGTGGCTGGAGTCTTTGACAATTTTTAGGACCTGCCTCTGACATCGCCTGTTGCACTACCATACCCTCTGTGCCTTGCGGTCGGAGGCCAAGAAATTGCCATACCAGGCAAGGATGCAACCATGCTCTCGATGGTGCAGCTGTAGAACCTTTTGCCAAATCTTTTCAGTCTCCTGAGGGGAATAGGTTTTCTCGTGCCCTCATCACAACTGTCTTGGTGTGCTCGGACCATGTTACTTTGTTGGTGATGTGGACACCAAGGAACTTGAAGCTCTCAACCTGCTCCGTCAATGAGAATGGGGGCGTGCTCGGTCCTCCTTTTCTTGTAGGACACAATCATCTCCTTAGTCTTGATCACGTTGAGGGAGAGGTTGTTGTCCTGGCACCACACTGCCAGGCCTATGACCTCCCTATACGCTGTCTCGTTGTTGTTGGTCATCAGGCCTACAACTGTTGTGTCATCGGCACAACTTAATGGATGGTGTTTGAGTCGTGCCTGGCCGTGCAGTCATGAGTGAACAGGGAGTACAGGAGAGGACTGGGCAGGCACCACTGAGGGGCCCCTGTGTTGAGGATCAAATCAAATCAAATAAAAATAAAAATATTTTTTTTATATAGCCCTTCGTACATCAGCTGATATCTCAAAGTGCTGTACAGAAACCCAGCCTAAAACCCCAAACAGCAAGCAATGCAGGTGTAGAAGCACGGTGGCTAGGAAAAACTCCCTAGAAAGGCCAAAACCTAGGAAGAAACCTAGAGAGGAACCAGGCTATGTGGGGTGGCCAGTCCTCTTCTGGCTGTGCCGGGTGGAGATTATAACAGAACATGGCCAAGATGTTCAAATGTTCATAAATGACCAGCATGGTCGAATAATAATAAGGCAGAACAGTTGAAACTGGAGCAGCAGCACAGTCAGGTGGACTGGGGACAGCAAGGAGTCATCATGTCAGGTATTCCTGGGGCATGGTCCTAGGGCTCAGGTCCTCAGAGAGAGAGAAAGAAAGAGAGAATTAGAGAGAGCATATGTGGGATGGCCAGTCCTCTTCTGGCTGTGCCGGGTGGAGATTATAACAGAACATGGCCAAGATGTTCAAATGTTCATAAATGTCCAGCATGGTCGAATAATAATAAGGCAGAACAGTTGAAACTGGAGCAGCAGCACGGCCAGGTGGACTGGGGACAGCAAGGAGTCATCATGTCAGGTAGTCCTGGGGCATGGTCCTAGGGCTCAGGTCCTCCGAGAGAGAGAAAGAAAGAGAGAAGGAGAGAATTAGAGAACGCACACTTAGATTCACACAGGACACCGAATAGGACAGGAGAAGTACTCCAGATATAACAAACTGACCCTAGCCCCCCGACACAAACTACTGCAGCATAAATACTGGAGGCTGAGACAGGATGGGTCAGGAGACACTGTGGCCCCATCCGAGGACACCCCCGGACAGGGCCAAACAGGAAGGATATAACCCCACCCACTTTGCCAAAGCACAGCCCCCTCACCACTAGAGGGATATCTTCAACCACCAACTTACCATCCTGAGACAAGGCTGAGTATAGCCCACAAAGATCTCCGCCATGGCACAACCCAAGGGGGGGCGCCAACCCAGACAGGATGACCACATCAGTGAATCAACCCACTCAGGTGACGCACCCCCTCCAGGGACGGCATGAGAGAGCCCCAGTAAGCCAGTGACTCAGACCCTGTAATAGGGTTAGAGGCAGAGAATCCCAGTGGAAAGAGGGGAACCGGCCAGGCAGAGACAGCAAGGGCGGTTTGTTGCTCCAGAGCCTTTCCGTTCACCTTCCCACTCCTGGGCTAGACTACACTCAATCATATGACCCACTGAAGAGATGAGTCTTAAGTAGAGACTTGAAGGTTGAGACCGAGTTTGCGTCTCTGACATGGGTAGGCAGACCGTTCCATAGAAATGGAGCTCTATAGGAGAAAGCCCTGCCTCCAGCTGTTTGCTTAGAAATTCTAGGGACAATTAGGAGGCCTGCGTCTTGTGACCGTAGCGTACGTGTAGGTATGTACGGCAGGACCAAATCAGAGAGATAGGTAGGAGCAAGCCCATGTAATGCTTTGTAGGTTAGCAGTAAAACCTTGAAATCAGCCCTTGCTTTGACAGGAAGCCAGTGTAGAGAGGCTAGCACTGGAGTAAAATGATCAATTTTTTTGGTTCTAGTCAGGATTCTAGCAGCCGTATTTAGCACTAACTGAAGTTTATTTAGTGCTTTATCCGGGTAGCCGGAAAGTAGAGCATTGCAGTAGTCTAACCTAGAAGTGACAAAAGCATGGATTCATTTTTCTGCATCATTTTTGGACAGAAAGTTTCTGATTTTTGCAATGTTACGTAGATGGAAAAAAGCTGTCCTTGAAATGGTCTTGATATGTTCTTCAAAAGAGAGATCAGGGTCCAGAGTAACGCCGAGGTCCTTCACAGTTTTATTTGAGACGACTGTACAACCATTAAGATTAATTGTCAGATTCAACAGAAGATCTCTTTGTTTCTTGGGACCTAGAACAAGCATCTCTGTTTTGTCTGAGTTTAAAAGTAGAAAGTTTGCAGCCATCCACTTCCTTATGTCTGAAACACATGCTTCTAGCAAGGGCAATTTTGGGGCTTCACCATGTTTCATTGAAATGTACAGCTGTGCGTCATCCGCATAGCAGTGAAAGTTAACATTATGTTTTCGAATAACATCCCCAAGAGGTAAAATATATAGTGAAAACAATAGTGGTCCTAAAACGGAACCTTGAGGAACACCGAAATTTACAGTTGATTTGTCAGAGGACAAACCATTCACAGAGACAAACTGATATCTTTCCGATAGATAAGATCTAAACCAGGCCAGAACTTGTCCGTGTAGACCAATTTGGGTTTCCAATCTCTCCAAAAGTATGTGGTGATCGATGGTATCAAAAGCAGCACTAAGGTCTAGGAGCACGAGGACAGATGCAGAGCCTCGGTCCGATGCCATTGAAATGTCATTTACCACCTTCACAAGTGCCGTCTCAGTGCTATGATGGGGTCTAAAACCAGACTGAAGCATTTCGTATACATTGTTTGTCTTCAGGAAGGCAGTGAGTTGTTGCGCAACAGCCTTTTCTAAAAATTTTGAGAGGAATGGAAGATTCGATATAGGCCGATAGTTTTTTATATTTTCTGGGTAAAGGTTTGGCTTTTTCAAGAGAGGCTTTATTACTGCCACTTTTAGTGAGTTTGGTACACATCCGGTGGATAGAGAGCCGTTTATTATGTTCAACATAGGAGGGCCAAGCACAGGAAGCAGCTCTTTCAGTAGTTTAGTTGGAATAGGGTCCAGTATGCAGCTTGAAGGTTTAGAGGCCATGATTATTTTCATCATTGTGTCAAGAGATATAGTACTAAAACACTTAAGCGTCTCTCTTGATCCTAGGTCCTGGCAGAGTTGTGCAGACTCAGGACAACTGAGCTTTGAAGGAATACGCAGATTTAAGGAGGAGTCCGTAATTTGCTTTCTAATAATCATAATATTTTCCTCAAATAAGTTCATGAATTTATCACTGCTAAAGTGAAAGTCATCCTCTCTTGGGGAATGCTGCTTTTTAGTTAGCTTTGCGACAGTATCAAAAAGGAATTTCGGATTGTTCTTATTTTCCTCAATTAAGTTAGAAAAATAGGATGATCGAGCAGCAGTAAGGGCTCTTCGGTACTGCACAGTACTGTCTTTCCAAGCTAGTCGGAAGACTTCCAGTTTGGTGTGGCGCCAATTCCGTTCCAATTTTCTGGAAGCTTGCTTCAGAGCTCGGGTATTTTCTGTGTACCAGTGAGCTAGTTTCTTATGAGAAATGTTTTTAGTTTTTAGGGGTGCAACTGCATCTAGGGTATTGCGCAAGGTTAAATTGAGTTCCTCAGTTAGGTGGTTAACTGATTTTTGTCCTCTGGCGTCCTTGGGTAGACAGAGGGAATCTGGATCAGAGTGGCAGATGTGTTGTTACCTACCCTTACAACCTGGGAGTGGCCCGTCAGGAAGTCCAGGATCCAGTTTCAGAGGGAGGTGTTTAGACCCAGGGTCCTTAGCTTAGTGATGAGGGCACTATGGTGTTGAACCCTGAACTGTAGTCAATGAATAGCATTCTCACATACAGTGCCTTGCAAAAGTATTCATCCCCCTTTGGATTTTTCCTATTTTGTTGCAATACAACCTGTAATTTATATAGATTTTTATTTGGATTTCATGTAATGGACATACACAAAATAGTCCAAATTGGTGAAGTGAAATTTAAAAAATAACAAATAACAAACAAAAAAACGGAAAAGTGGTGCAGAAAAATGAAGCCCCTAAATAAGATCTGGTACAAACAATTACCTTCAGAAGTCACATAATTAGTTAAATAAAGTCCACCTGTGTGCAATCTAAGTGTCAAATCATCTCAGTATATATACACCTGTTCTGAAAGGCCCCAGAGTCTGTAATACCACTAAGCAAGGGGCACCACCAAGCAAGTGGCACCATGAAGACCAAGGAGCTTACCAAAGTTGTGGAGACATACAGATCAGGGTTGGAAGAAGGTACTCTGGTCAGATGAGACTAACACTGGACTTTTTGGCCATCAAGGAAAACACTATGTCTGGCTCAAACCAAACACCTCTCAACACCCTGAGAACACCATCCCCACAGTGAAGCATGGTTGTGGCAGCATCAATCTGTGGGGATGTTTTTCATTGGCAGGGACTGGGAAACTGGTCAGAATTGAAGGAATGTTGGATGGCGCTAAATACAGGGAAATTCTTGAGGGAAACCTGTTTCAGTCTTCCAGAGATTTGAGACTGGGATGGAGGTTCACCTTCCAGCAGGACAATGACCCTAAGCATACTGCTAAAGCAACACTTGAGTGGAAACATTTAAATGTCTTGGAATGGCCTAGTCAAAGCCAAGACCTCAATCCAATTGAGAATCTGTGGTATGACTTGAAGATTGCTGTACATCAGCGGAACCCATCCAACTTAAAGAAACTGGAGCAGTTTTGCCTTGAATGGGAAAAAATCCCAGTGGCTAGATGTGCCAAGCTTATAGAGACATACCCCAAGAGACTTGCAGCTGTAATTGCTGCAAAAGGTGGCTCTACAAAGTATTGACTTTGCGGGGGTGAATAGTTATGCACGCTCAAGTTTTCAGTTTTTTTGTCTTATTTCTTGTTTGTTTCACCCCCAAAATATTTTCATCTTCAAAGTGGTAGGCATGTTGTGTAAATCAAATGACACAACCCCCCAAAAAATCAATTTTAATTCCAGGTTGTAAGGCAACAAAATAGGAAAAATGCCAAGGGGGGTGTGGTAACCCGTGGGGTGTTGGGTTGAGCATGCAGAGATTAACACAGAGACTGGGACACAAAGACCGTTTTAGTCAGCAAACACAACTTTACTAGGCCATAAAATAAACATAACAAAGAAAAATCACGTAGGTTTGGCTTGGTCCTTCTTCTCAGCTTTGACTCTGTGTTGGTCTCTCCCGGTTCTCTCCCGCGGTGTGCCACAGTGCTCTTTTTATGTGTCCTCCACGGCTGGTTGGCACTTTCCCCTAATTACCTCCACTTGGAGCCATCCGTGTTGGGGTGCCCAGCTCGTGTACTCCCAGCATAGGGAGCCAACGTCGCAGCACGAACGTCGCAGCACGTACCTCCCCTCTATTACCACCCCCCGGGATAGCACAGGGGGTGAATACTTTCAAAAGCCACTGTAGGTGTTCCTTTTTGTCCAGGTGTGAAAGCGCAGTGTGGAGGGCAATAGAGATTGCATCATCTGTGGATCTGTTTGTGGCGGTATGCAAATCGTAGTGGGTCTAGGGTTTCTGGGATAATGGTGTTGATGTGAGCCATGACCAGCCGGTGTGATACGATTCGATCTTAGTCCTGTATTGACGCTTTGCCTGTTTGATGGTTTGTTGGAGAGCATAGCGGGATTTCTTATAAGCTTCTAGGTTAGAGTCCCGCTCCTTGAAAGCAGCAGCTCTACCCTTTAGGTCAGTACAGATGTTGCCTGTAATCCCTGGCTTCTTGTTGGGGTATGTACTTACGGTCACTGTGGGGACGACGTCATCGATGCACTTATTGATGAAGCCAGTGACTGATGTGATGTACTCCTCACTGCCACCAGAAGAATCCCGGAACGTATTCCAATCTGTGCTAGCAAAATAGTCCTGTAGCTTAGCATCTGCTTCATCTCTGACCACTTTTTTATTGACCATGTCACTGGTGCTTCCTGCTTGCATTTTTTGCTTGTAAACAGGAATAAGGGGGATATAATCATGGTCAGATTTGCCAAATGGAGGGCGAGGGAGAGCTTTGTATGCATCTCTGTATGTGGAGTAAAGGTGGTCCAGAGTTTTTTTTCCTTCTGGTTGCACATTTAACATGCTGGTTTAGATGAGGTAAAACGGATTTAAGTTTCCCTGCATTAAAGTCCCCGGCCACTAGGAGCGCCGCCTCTGGATGAGCGTTTTCCTGTTTGCTTATGGCGGAATACAGCTCATTGAGTGCGGTCTTAGTGCCAGTATTGGTCTGTGGTGGTATGTAGACAGCTACGAAAACTACAGGTGAAAACTCTCTAGGTAGAGAGTGTGGTCTACAGTTTATCATCATACAGTTTGTGCACCCTGTTGTCACAACCTTTACTTGTGTTTTCATAAATAGCACTAGAATTGTGTCCTTGGGTGTGGGACTGCAGGGGTTGTATCAAATCCTTTTCGATGAAATTGCAATGCTTTTTTAAAAGGTGAGACATAGTAAATGTGAATGCGGCTGAAAGCAAAGCCCAGATCACTGCTGCTTTCTGACATTTGCCTTTGAGTCATCCTGGCTGAATATAGCCCAAACACACCGCTCCACGCACATAAGAGGTGCAGGAAGTGAGGCAGTGGCTGGATGAGGAGGAGGTTGCTGTATCACCTTGTTTTGGAGACAGTGATGTAGTGGGAGCCAGCCTCCTTGTGAGAGGATCATTGCGGTGACAGACGTGACAAATAACCAGCGGTAAACTGGGGGGGGGGGGGGCCATCCATCAATAGGGCTCAGCGTCAGGCAGCCCACAGAGGCCATTCCTCAGCACACAGACACACACCGTACTGCCTGCCTGCCAGGCTGGAGCGAGATGCTAAGCGTCTGTCACCTCGCCCTGCTCGCCTTACCCCCCCTAGCCTCACTGCTGGCCACTGGTAATCTGTTACTCACTCTCAAATACCACCAGTGGAGTTGTGACCTTCAAACTGCAAGCTAATAGAAGGCTTACATTTAGTCCTGTGCGTCTTTTCAGCTTTCAAATTCCACAAGAGAATTTCAGCTTTCAAATTCCACAAGTGGCTGAGATTTAAAATGTCCGTGCTCATACAAATGTGTGCTGTGTTTTTTTTTGCATCGATATTATGAATAAAGTCTCCAACCCCATTTCACGTTCTACATCAGAGGAACTGTTTGATTAGCGTGCGTCGGAGAACAGCTCTTGGCAAAAACCACCATCAATATCCACAATGTGCCTGGAAAGGGAATCAATGGATGGAGAATCAGCCGGCCCCTTTCCTTCTACTACCAATACAGCTCTTGACACACTCCAAAATGAAGCCATTAGTTAGCTCATCCAGGTCCCCACCTAGCTTAGAGAGGGATGGAGGGGATCTGACTGTTTGTTATCCTGGGACTTGTCCTCACTAGACCGTGTACCTGTGTCATCCCAGCGACCACACCCCCTCTGCTTTATGGTGTAAGTCAGGGCTTTATAGCTGGTTTACAGACCCACCAAGGAGCCCCACAGTGGGGGAGTGGAAGGTGGAACAACAAGGTTAAAGGGAGGTGTATTCATTGTTCTGTATTTAGGTGTGGTTTTCCCCTTAGAAATAGGTGTTAAGGCTGACCACTGGAGTTGGAAGTTGGTTCATCAGACAGGGTTCGGTTTAAAACAGATCAATGGAGAGAGAGAAGAGCTGTGAGGATCTGATGGTCCCTCTAATTAGGTGTGCATGTTAGCTATCGCAACCAGCTCTTACAGTCTCACATCAGAATTAGACGTTCATTCATGTTTCTCAAACATAAAATTTCGAAGTTGCTCCAAACGTCAAATTGTGACGTGTTTAAGGTTAAGTTTAGGCATCAACTCCAAATGTTTAAGGTTAGTGTTAAGTTCAGGCATTAACTCCAATTTCTTAAGGTTAGACAATAATTCTGAATGGTTAAAGGGTTATGGTTTGGGATAGGGTTAAAACCAAAATATAAAAACAACTTTCTATCACTGGATTTGAAATTGCAACCTTTGGAATCAGAGGCAGATGCTTATACCCATCCACATCCGGATTGTTGTACCAAAACCGAAACCTGTTTGAAGTTAACAGCGCTCTCTGGTGCCCCTAGTGGCCGGTTGTCCCGATTTCCTCAGACATGAATGGACGACAAATACTGACTTGTATCACGGCTAACCTGGCTGAGCTATTGTCCCATGTCCCACTGTCAGTTTTCTGTCTGTCAGTTTTCCTCTCTGGACAACAGCAAGGGCAGGCGGAAGACATAACATTAACTAACTCAAAGTACCCATCGTCCATGACTATTTTTTAAATGTATCTGTATCTTTGTTAAAAAGAGAAAATATGCACATCCAACAGAACAGAATAATGTATCAAATAAATAAAAATCTGGTATGCTCTGTGGTATGCTCCCGTTAACCAGACGCACAAAAAAGACAACGTTTTCGATCAGAGTTGGATCTTCATCAGGTCACACACACCACTGTGAAACACACCTACTTAAAAACCTCTAGAGGCATGTACATCCAGTCAATTGAATACATATAATATGCTAACATCACAATAATTATTACACAGTAGAAATATATGTAAAAACATGAATACATTTAGGTTTGTTGATCCACGTCAAGTAATACACAGTAGGTGTGCGATGGATAAAAACGGGTGAGACAAGCGTGACAATCATTTTGTATACAATATTATATAGGGGAAATGGCAAAAAGCAACCCCCTGTGAGCTGAACACATTATAGAAACGGTTTTATATCTAGTTCCCCGTTTAGACCTCTTGTAAATAGAGTGTTGAGGAAATGTATCGCCCTCTCCACATGACATTTTCACATGTTCAATTCCCAAGTAGCAGAGAGAGAGGACAAGTTGTGCTTTGCCTGGGAAAAGCGCACAGCAAGGGGACATTTGATATCATTGTTTCTTATGCAACTTATGCAACTTCTGTGATTCTTGTTTTAAGCGCTATGTGTGTCTTTCCCACATATGCTCATCCGCATGGACACCTGATTAAATAAATGACATTGGTGTTGCAGGATATGTTTAATTTCATTTGGATCTCTTTGCCAGTCTATGGGTGATTAAAAAAACAACAATTGCCATTTGTGAGTAAATGCCCACAAACATAATTCTTATCTGGAATATCACGAAGAAAGTGTCTCGCTGGGGGCGGGGTTGGGAGGCCCGCTTTCAATAACATGTCTCTGAAATTGTGGCCTCTTCAACAAATGCCTAAACTTCATCTTCATCAGCCCCCGAGTTTGTCTGTCAGACTTCTAGAGAAACGGAGCATTGCAGCAGGTTCCTCCAGTTGGCCATTGATCAGCTTGTAAACAGTGTGAATGAGTCACTACCGCCCACCTTATTGTGCTCCAGTGCAGTCATCAATGTTTTTGGTAGCTGTCTATTTATCCATCTATCTACATCAGGTGTGAGTGGGGTTTGAGCCTGTGTTTTGACAGGCAACCTACAAAAACAATGCTGCTGACATTTTCAGAAGGGCTTTATGTAACGTCAGCAGCAGCACTCACTCAAGTAGGCCGGTGTTCCCTTGTTAAGGGACTGAGCCTGAGCAAATCTTCTCGTTTGACGTCACCTCCTACACTCTTTTTTTCCGTTGTAGCTATCTAAACTGATGCAGGGTGCCTGACATAAAGCACACATCTTCATTAGCTCTATCTGTATGACTGTGTGAGTAGTGTAATGGAGGCCCCTAATAACAGTGTTTGTGTGCTGCTGTGGGATGCCTCTGATAAGGCAGCGCTGCTTCTCCACTGCCCATTATTCAGAGTGATGCTCTCATATCGGCCCGGTGATGTATGGCTTGATTTGTCTGCCAATTTCCGTCTGGTGGGGGGGCAGCACATGCTGTTATGTTTCCATGCCAATGGGCCTCCAGCTCCCATTAACCGAGATGTTATGGGCTTGTTTTAATTACAATTGAACTCTCGTCTCGGATCGGCTCCCTATATTTTTTTTTTTACACGTGTGTGTGCCTGTGCTTCCTGTGTGTGAGGTGTTAGCATGGATGGAGAGATTTATGTACAGTAGAGAACGTTGGTCCGCAGGCCATGGGGTTGCAAGGGTCTTGATGTGTTAGGTCTCAAGGGTAATTCACACACAGAGCGAGAACCGGATATTTTACAAGCATTAGACATGCTGTGTTCTTTAAGCCCAGTGGCTGGGCCTTTTAGAGACTCTTTCCTAGGGAACCCTGCAGCTGCCAAAACACAGCCAATCCTGCCCCCTGCCCAGGGTCCGTGCTCCTCTTTCTTCTGCCTCTGAAGTGCAGTTAAAGCTTCTATCCCTGGAGGGCTGGATGACACAATTGCCATAATCTACATTTTACATGAAGGCAAGGGTGTGTTTGATTTCCCACACAGACACTAATTGTCTGGGGTCTTTCCCGGGTGGAGCACCGCCCTGTCAGTGGTGGGCCCCTTCTGCTTTGTGCAAAAGGCTAGAGGAGTGTTTTTTAAATATATTGTTTTTTCATATTTTTATGCTCCTCTCTGGCCTCACTTAGCAGATAACAGTTGGACTTTGGACTCTGTTGAGAGAAGGGAGAAGGGAGAGATAAAGAAAGAGAGGAAGGGAGAGATGGAGAGAGAGAGTAAGGGAGAGAGAAGGTATTGATCCTCCATGGCAACATGAATAGGGTTTAATTACCTGAACCTCATCGTGTACTGCTCTGCTCCTAACCACTCTCAAAAGAGTGTGTGTGTCCGCGTGCGTGTGCGTGCATGTGTGGAGGGGATACTAATTGCTTGCATCTGGTACATTCTTAGAAAAAGGGTTATAAAAAGGTTATTCGGCTGTCCCCATAGGATAACCTTTTTGGGTTCCATGTAGAACCCTTTTTGGTTCCAGGTAGAACCTTTTTGGGTTCCATGTAGAACCGTCTGTGGAAAGGGTTCTACCTGGAATCTAAAAGGGTTCTACCTGGAACCAAAAAGGGTTCTTCAAAGGGTTCTCCTATGGGGACAGCTGAAGAACCCTTTTAGGTTCTAGATAGCACCTTTTTTTCTTAAGAGTGTGTGTTATGGACTGGATAGGCCTGAGTGGATGGTTTAACTGTATTTCTGTCTAACTCAATGCTTAGCGCTGCATGGATGTAGCTCTCCCTTCCACCAGCACCCAACATGGCAGTTTCCCTCTGATCAGGATCGAAGCTGCTTAGCTTCAGCATCGAACAGCAGAGCGAAGCAGGCAGGGTGGTATAGCTGCAGGCTATATCAGCATCATTTGGCTACTTGTGGGACTGGGAGTATCAGAACAGCAGGTTTACCACACCTGAGGTAGCTGAAACTATTACATTATTTCTGTCATCCATTTCACATCAACCGTGGTTCATGAGGAATGTTTCTTTCTTCTCAGTAGAGCATGGATTAAGTTGTTGATGGCATGCTAGTAGAATTTGATAAATCAATAGGCAATTACAGGCAATGTGCTATTTTCATATTCATTGATAATGTGTAGCAGGCATACAGTACGTTCTCCTGAATAAAGCACCATTCTCTACAGCTAAATGGTTGCTGCTAATTGCTGTATTAGATGATCTAATGAAAAACCGTGCTCGGCTCTTAACTGGAAGTCGTAGCCTGCACATTCTGAACTCACTGCAAGATCAGTGGGTTTTTTTATGTTTTACTTCATAGCAGGAGTATCTAGCCCGTTCACTCGATAACGTGGAGCCCTGAGTGACATTTATAGCAGGCATGAGTGACACTCCAGTGTGCAGTGCCTTATCATCATTCCTGGGTCTCCATTACTGTCAGGCCCAAAGATCATCTCTCACAGCTACCTGTGAGGCTGCAAAGCAATGTGATCCCTCTCTGATTATAATGATCATAGGTGGTGGGGAGCATTCTCCAGTCTTTTCCCCATTTAAAAGTATATCTGGTGAACATCTAGCCTGGTTTATTGTTGTTCTGTGTTCGACTCTGTTGATCAGGTGCGATAAAGAAGCGAAGTGCGGCAGCAGGTATTTTGATGAGAGAGACTATTCGTTTCCATTGAGCCATGGGGAGCCATATTGTTTCAGCCACACCCAATTAGCTCCCAGTTTGAGTGGCGGAGGGTCGTTTCACAGTCTGACGCCCTTGCCTCAGCACTCGGCACGCAGGCAGAAATCTCACAGACAGCCATGCATGACAATGAGACAGGGGGTGGAGCAGCTCCATTCACAGACCAATTATGTGCCAGGAATCCCTCCGCTGCTGACACTTCCAGGAGGACATCCGTCTGGGCCCCGAGCTCCATTGGCAGGTCCACGCCGAGCTGTGATAGGTCAGAAGCATGGCTATAGACTAGAACTGTTGTTGTTGTAAATCTTCACACTGTTATAGTCAGGATGAACACATCAACATCAGCTGCTAGCCGAGATGAAATGTTGAAATGTCTCGAGTGCTGTTGAAATGGGATTTCAGTTGGCAGGATGAGTAAAACACACAGTGAAATTACACAAGGCCAGGTAGAATAGAGGGAGTATTAGAGTAGGCTATGCATGCTGGCAGAACGCCGTTAGTTGAAGTGGTCTGCAGAGGCCTTGGGTCTGAACTAGGAACAGTGTTTTCTAGTTCAAATCATTGGTCACATACACAGATTTGCAGATGTTATCACAGGTGCAGCGAAATACTTATGTTTCTAGCCTCAACAGTGCGGTAATATCTAACAATAAAAATAACAATATGAGTACAAAAATCTAAAATCCCCCAAAAATATCAGAATTAGCAATGTCAGAGTCCGGAATAAATATAAAGTGCTAAAACAGTATGTAAAACTGATCAGTGACCAGTATTCAATGTGGCCAATATCTCAACCTGATGAGCATTTCATTGATGAGTTGCTCCTCAACTATCTGTCTCCCTTCCCATCTGAATCAGTAACTTAATTTAACATCTCCCTGTTAATTAAAGCTCTTGTTCTTTTTTTTCTTGCTGGTAAACACAGCCTCATCACAAACAGAGGCGTGTGTGTGGCTGCCTGCGTGAAGGCCTGGCAGGGAGAAGGCAGACAGGTGTAATTGGAATTCTGGTGTGAAGCGGGAGCAGGAAATGAATGTGACAGGATCAGAGGGATCAGGTCCTCTGCAGGAATCTCAATTAGAGCACCGGGCCCAGGGGAGGGAAGGAAACTCTTCCAAACTAACTCCACAATTTTCCACAAAAGTTTCAACCTAATGACGCCAGCGTAGACAGAGCCTTTCCCTGTCTTTGTGTCTGTGTGAATCTGTAAAGTTGAGAATATGGAATGACTCTGCTTCTGTTTTGATGGTGTGAAATGCAAAATACCCACCTCGTAGCCAAGGTGATGGTTTGAAATATGAAAATATGAAAGGCGATAGTGTCATTTGGAAGTGTTTACTTTAACCCTCTCTCCACCTGGGTGGAATCACAGATGAGGCGCAAATTATGTTTCAGATAGGCCAGACCCCAGTCAGTCAATCAGAATGGAACCTGCCTCTCGTTTTCCTGTTGTTTTATCCTTCCAACAGTTCAAGCTCATTTTCAGTCAGATTTTTTTGTGTGTTAAATAAGCCTTAGTTAAATGGTTCACTTTACACATGACATGGAGGTGTGCAGGGTTGGAATAAGGTTGCGTGCTTGTGTTTGGTTCAGGGAGCACGCATACAGAATGCAGAAAGAGTGCATACAAAGTGGGGCAAATGGGTTTGTTTAGAGTGGAGGCGCTGCTAATGTGCTTGTTTGTCGGCTCATTGACCTTCTGGATTTGCATGCTAAGTTTTGCATGGTAACTGCTGCCAAAGACAGGTTGTTTTGCATGTGTTAAGCCAGGCTACAATGCTTGCCCGCCCGCCACAGCGCTAATACTCCTCAATTAGAGCACTTTGAAAAGGTTTGATTTAATAAACAAGGAGGAATTTCAATCTTTTACTGCTCCTGGCCTCATTTGCTTTTCTTGACTCAGAATAAGTGACACCCATTTTCTCTGTAATAATGTTAATCCTAATGAGCTCGAGCCGTAAGCGGTTCCATCATGAGGCCTTAATGATGCGTGTGTTGCCTGGCCTGTCTGATGTATTAAGTAAGGCCCTCAAATGAATGCTATCTGGGGACAGAGAGAGAGAGCTAGCTTCAGCAGTGGGCCCCAGGCCCGGAGCCCAGGCCTGCAGTCTTCCTCCGGCTGCACATTCCCACCATCTACTTCCCCTTTGAAGAAAGCTGTTTTGTCAGATAACGCAAGTGGGCCTCTAGATACACGACGGAATTCATGTATTGCAGCCTCCTGACGCGTGAAGCAGAGAGGAGAATGCGTAATGTCAAAGGGATGCTCCCTGGCGAGATCTCTAGCCAGCTCTACCCGCAGCCAGACACCCACTGCACCCACTGAGAGAGAGAGAGAGAGAGAGAGAAAGAGAGAGCGAAAGAGAAAGAGAAAGAGAGAGAGAGAGAGAGTAAGCCTACTACATTTCCATTAAAAAAGACAAGATCGTCCTTGTATCATTTGAAAGGTATTGGCCCACTAGGCCTGATATCACTAGCTACATCTACAGCATTTCACCCACACAGCTGCTTTACATTCAAACATATCATCCTCATAATCATGTCCGATGGTAACAAAATGGGCTTCATTAAAACATGAAAGACAAAATGTGTGTTTGGAATATGAATGTTTGCTTGCAAAGATCTGCTGCTATCTGCATTTGAAGTTAAAATACCGTATCACTGAAGCCAGTGGCTGTCGGTGACGTTTAAGATGAGGGAGGATTTTTTTGTGGCCTTATTTCTATTACAGCATATTGGAAGACTGTCATTCATATTCCATATTCCATTCCCAGCTCAATGTAACATTGATAGGTTTAGGCTACTGCATGATACTCACATTTTCCCTGTACCCATCACGAGGTTGCTACAACCTAGCCTATGAATGAAAGTTTACAAGTAGGTGGAAAGGTCGAGAGAATTTTGAGTAATCATTCACATTCAATACCACCTTGCAAACTCTTGCCTGCATCTAGCTGATCTAGCTAGGGTGTAATCATTAATCCAACAGTTGCAAACGACAGTTTCCATTGGAGGAATTCAGGTATGTTTATCCCTGTTTTGTTCCGTTTGCTTCAGTTTAAGAAATGTTTTTCAACAGAATCGGCAGAATGAATACACCCCTGATCGCACGCTGAACACAATTCACTTTCATAGCAGCCATATTAAAACACCATGATCACTTTGCTCATTGTATACATAATTCCTTCTCGCAACTGCTACCCGCTCTCCTTCTCTCACCTTTTTCCTTCGCTTGGGGACTTCAGTGCACAACACATCAGCTATCTATGACCAAGCGAAAAAACCATTCCGAGCCAAAACATATCATGACTGCTAACTGCTACGCACAGCCTACACTGGTGTCACCTCATAGTCAACATTGAGACTGGAACTAACGTGTTAGTAAATCCGCTACAATCATGCAGTACAGTGTACAGTCAGAACTCAGTTTAGCATTTACACCGGCAGGCCCCGGTGGCAATAAATTAATAAAACCAAAAGCTTACCTTAACTTGGAAGAGTTCCAGTGTTGGATAGCCATAGCCAGCTAGATAACATAGCATCCCTCTCTGTTTGAGCCGGGTGTTTGAGTAGGCTGAACTAGCTAGCTGCATTAAGTTTTGAAAAAATACAACCAAATCTCTCTCTTTCTTGCTTCTCCTTAATTCTGGAAGAAATTAATTTGTTCAAAACTGTTTAACTATTATCTTTCTCTCTCTTTGAGTGAACTACTCAACGCATTTTATGCACTGTAGTCCTAGCTAGCTGTAGCTTATGCTTTCAGTACTATATTCTCTGATCCTTTGATTGGGTGGACAACATGTCAGTTCATACTGCAAGAGCTCTGATAGGTTGGAGGACGTCCTCCAGAAGTTGTCAAAATTACTTTGTATGTCTAAGGAAGAGGGTGAGAACCAAGAGCCTCCTAGGTTTTGTATTGAAGTCAGTGTACCCAGAGGAGGACAGAATCTAGCTGTCCTCAGGCTACCTGAGGCTACTGTAGACCCTCATTGCAAAACCGTGTGTTTTAATCAATTATTTGGTGGCGTGAATATATTTGGAATAGTTTTTTCTAAAAAGTATAACCTTTTAAATGCTTCAATATTTTTATTTTTATGAAAATCCCTGAGGAGGATGGTCCTCCCCTTCCTCCTCTAAGGTGCTTCCATTGGCTGAAGCACATTGTTCATCCAGCATTCCGATCAACAGGCTTGGCTGGCATAGGCTGCCAGTTGGGGAAGAGACAGACACAAGCTTTATCACTATCACACCTTATCAACAGCCCCATCAAACAAACAGATGTCCATTCTGAATGTTTTCCTTATCAATAGTCACACCACAGTGTGTGTACATTTTTCCCACACATTTTTTTCCAGGGAAGATAATTAGTGTGCATTAAAAAAATCTCACAGGAAAACAACTATCAATACATTTTCCAGTCTGAATTCCCTGGGGCTTCAACCTTACATATTTTGTAGTGAAAAAGGTGAGGTTTTATGTTAGCCTCTCTTTTTCTGAGCTGTGTGTCTTTGTGTGCAGGGGCGTCTCGCATCCATTATTTTAGAGGGGGCATGAAGTACATGAGAATTTAGCATTTTTCAAACACCTGAAACTGCTTGTTCCTGCAATCTAGAGCCATAATCATTACGCCTAATTCTATGTAAAAAAAAAAAAAAAAATGTAAAAAAAATGAAGGGTACCGTAACACTTTTCCGTAGGTTGGGTTTATTTTAATCCTACCCACATGCCCACGGCTGGCAGTACCCAAGTAATCATCAATTAGGAGCACAGTTGCAAGGGACCCAATCATAGTGGTCATGGTCAATTTGGTTTGACATTTGATATCCCTATGGGGCTAGTTAGGGACCATAAGTAAATTACACAATGTACATGGGACAATATTTTTAAATGTCAATAGCTCCAAATGTCAATGACTTAAAAACCTCAAACCAACTAGAAATTGTAGAAATTCAAATACAAATATTGAAAGAATTTAATGAGACAACTAAAATATGCTACATTACTATAAATATTAATAGCTATTTATAGAAAATAAGATAAACTGAATTTTTAATTATACAGTGCCTTGCGAAAGTATTCGGCCCCCTTGAACTTTGCGACCTTTTGCCACATTTCAGACTTCAAACATAAATATATAAAACTGTATTTTTTTGTGAAGAATCAACAACAAGTGGGACACAATCATGAAGTGGAACGACATTTATTGGATATTTCAAACTTTTTTAACAAATCAAAAACTGAAAAATTGGGCGTGCAAAATTATTCAGCCCCCTTAAGTGAATACTTTGTAGCGCCACCTTTTGCTGCGATTACAGCTGTAAGTCGCTTGGGGTATGTCTCTATCAGTTTTGCACATCGAGAGACTGACATTTTTTCCCATTCCTCCTTGCAAAACAGCTCGAGCTCAGTGAGGTTGGATGGAGAGCATTTGTGAACAGCAGTTTTCAGTTCTTTCCACAGATTCTCGATTGGATTCAGGTCTGGACTTTGACTTGGCCATTCTAACACCTGGATATGTTTATTATTGAACCATTCCATTGTAGATTTTGCTTTATGTTGTGGATCATTGTCTTGTTGGAAGACAAATCTCCGTCCCAGTCTCAGGTCTTTTGCAGACTCCATCAGGTTTTCTTCCAGAATGGTCCTGTATTTGGCTCCATCCATCTTCCCATCAATTTTAACCATCTTCCCTGTCCCTGCTGAAGAAAAGCAGGCCCAAACCATGATGCTGCCACCACCATGTTTGACAGTGACATGTGTTCAGCTGTGTTGCTTTTACGCCAAACATAAAGTTTTGCATTGTTGCCAAAAAGTTCAATTTTGGTTTCATCTGACCAGAGCACCTTCTTCCACATGTTTGGTGTGTCTCCAAGGTGGCCTGTGGCAAACTTTAAACGACACTTTTTATGGATATCTTTAAGAAATGGCTTTCTTCTTGCCACTCTTCCATAAAGGCCAGATTTGTGCAATATACGACTGATTGTTGTCCTATGGACAGAGTCTCCCACCTCAGCTGTAGATCTCTGCAGTTCATCCAGAGTGATCATGGGCCTCTTGGCTGCATCTCTGATCAGTCTTCTCCTTGTATGAGCTGAAAGTTTAGAGGGACGGCCAGGTCTTGGTAGATTTGCAGTGGTCTGATACTCCTTCCATTTCAATATTATCGCTTCCTTGGGATGTTTAAAGCTTGGGAAATATTTTTGTATCCAAATCCGGCTTTAAACTTCTTCACAACAGTATCTCGGACCTGCCTGGTGTGTTCCTTGTTCTTCATGATGCTCTCTGCGCTTTTAACGAACCTCTGAGACTATCACAGTGCAGGTGCATTTATACGGAGACTTGATTACACACAGGTGGATTGTATTTATCATCATTAGTCATTTAGGTCAACATTGGATCATTCAGAGATCCTCACTGAACTTCTGGAGAGAGTTTGCTGCACTGAAAGTAAAGGGGCTGAATAATTTTGCACGCCCAATTTTTCAGTTTTTGATTTGTTAAAAAAGTTTGAAATATTCAATAAATGTCGTTCCACTTCATGATTGTGTCACACTTGTTGTTGATTCTTCACAAAAAAAATACAGTTTTATATCTTTATGTTTGAAGCCTGAAATGTGGCAAAAGGTCGCAAAGTTCAAGGGGGCCGAATACTTTCGCAAGGCACTGTATATACTCTATATTTTTTAATGGCTATATATAATACAAATCGAGATGAGGGCGATGGAAATGCATTTGGCAGTTGATCTGCTTCTGTTCTGTGGGTGGCACTGTGTGCTCTTTTCAAAGGATGGGTCCCGGTCTCTCCAGGGCCATGGAATCCAGAGGGTCGAGGGTGGTCTGCCGGGCATTGGGATGACAACTCGGGATGAGGAGGGGTTTTAGCGGGTGGAATAGTGGGGACCAATTGGAGGTTTACTTAGTAGCAATGCAAATATCATGCTACAGCTACAGTATATAGACACTCAATCATCATGTTACTTTTTAATGGTAAGTTTACTTTTTCTTGCCACTGTATGTTTGTGTAAACATTCACAGTGTAGGGTGGGAAAAAGTATGTGAAGCCTTGGATTTAATAACTGGTTGACCCTCCTTTGTTAGCAATAAGCTCAACCAAACATTTTCTGTAGTTGTGGATCAGACCTGCACAACGGTCAGGAGGAATGTTGGACCCTTCATCTTTACAAAACTGTTTCAGTTCAGCAATATTCTTAGGATGTCTGATGTGAACCGCTCTCGAGGTCATGCCACATTTTAAATCGGGTTGAGGTCAGGACTCTGACTGGGCTACTCCAGAAGGCGTATTTTCTTCTTTTGCTTCTGTGTTTTGGATCGTTGTCCTGTTGCATCACCCAACTTCTGTTGAGCTTCAATTGGTTGACACATAGCCTTACATTCTCCTGCAAAATGTCTTGATAAACTTGGGAATTCATTTTTCCGTTGATGATAGCAAGCTGTCCAGGCACTGAGGCAAGCAAAGCAGCCCCAATCCATGATGCTTCCTTCACCATACTTTATAGTTGGGATGAGGTTTTGATGTTGGTGTGCTGTACCTTTTTTTCTCCACACACAGTGCTGTGTGTTCCTTCCAAACATCTCAACTTTAGTTTCATCTGTCCACAGAATATTTTGCCAGAAGCGCTGTGGAACATCCAGGTCCTCTTTTGTGAACTTCAGACGTGCAGCAATGTTTTTTTGGACTGCAGTGACGTCTTCTGTGGTGTCCTCCCATGAACACCATTCTTGTTTAGTGTTTTACGTATTGTGGACTCGTCAACAGAGATGTTAGCATGTTCCAGAGATTTCTGTAAGTCTTTAGCTGACACTCTAGGATTCTTATTAACCTCATTGAGCATACTGCACTGTGCTCTTGCAGTCATCTTTGCAGGACGGCCACTCCTAGGGAGAGTAGCAACAGTGCTGAACTTTCTCCATTTATAGACAATTTGTCTTACCGTGAACTGATGAACATCAAGGCTTTTAGAAATACTTTTTAAAAGTCAACAATTCTTAATCTTAGGTCTTCTGAGATCTCTTTTGTTCGAGGCATGGTTCACATCCGGCAATGCTTCTTGTGAATAGCAAACTCAAATTTTGTGAGTGTTTTTTATAGGGCAGGGCAGCTCTAACCAACATCTCCAATCTCATCTCAATGATTGGACTCCAGGTTAGCTGACTCCTGACTCCAATTAGCCTTTGGAAAAGTCTTTAGCCTAGTGGTTTGGATGCGGTTTTAAACACCTCTATGGACCGTAAAAGAAATCACACTACAAACTATCACCCTCAGGCACTTAAGGAAATCATGAAAGTCATGGATATATTGGAATTAGTGGATATATGGAGGCTTAAAAACCCTGACCTAGTGAGATATACAGTTGAAGTCGGAAGTTTACATACACCTTAGCCAAATACATTTAAACTCAGTTTTATAACATTTCTGACATTAAAAGCCTCGTAAAAATTCCCTGTCTTAGGTCAGTTAGGATCACCACTTTATTTTATGAATGTGAAATGTCAGAATAATAGCGGAGATAATGATTTATTTCAGATTTGATTTCTTTCATCACATTCCCAGTGGGTCAGAAGTGTACATACACTCAATTAGTCATTGGTAGCATTGCCTTTAAATTGTTTAACTTGGGTCAAATATTTCGGGTAGCCGTCCACAAGCTTCCCATAATAAGTTGGGTGAATTTTGGCTCATTCCTCCTGACAGAGCTGGGGTAACTGAGTCAGGTTTGTAGGCCTCCTTGCTCGCATACACTTTTTCAGTTCTGCCCACAAATTGTCTATATAAGATTGATGTTAGGGCTTTGTGATGGCCACTCCAATACCTTGACTTTGTTGTCCTTAAGCCATTTTGCCACAACTTTGGAAGTATGCTTGGGGTCATTGTCCATTTGGAAGACCCATTTGTAACCAAGCTTTAACTTTAACTGATGTCTTGATATGTTGCTTCAATATATCCACATAATTTTCCTACCTCATGATGCCATCAATTTTGTGAAGTGCACCAGTCCCTCCTGCAGCAAAGCACCCCCACAACATGATGCTGCCACCCCCGTTCTTCACAGGTAGGATGGTGTTCTTCGGCTTGCAAGCCTCACCCTTTTTCCTCCAATGATAATGATGGTCATTATGGCCAACAGTTCTATTTGGTTTCGTCAGAACAGAGGACATTTCTCCAAAAAGTACGATCTTTGTCCCCATGTGCAGTTTCAAACCGTAGTCTGGCTTTTTTATGGCGGTTTTGGAGCAGTGGCATCTTCCTTGCTGAGCGGCCTTTCAGGTTATGTTGATATAGGACTCATTTTACTGTGGATATAGATACTTTTGTACCCGTTTCCTTCAACATCTTTACAAGGTCCTTTGCTGTTGTTCTGGGATTGTTTTGCACTTTTCGCACCAAAGTACGTTCATCTCTAGGAGGTAGAACGCCTCTCCTTACTTTTCTTTAATGATTTTTCCACTATAAGGTTAAATTAACACTGAAATTATGAAAATTATGATAATGCCCTCTGTGTTAGAGCTGTTTAAAACAAATGTCAGACATGTCAGCCTTTCAGCTTCGATTTCTTTCAGGAGTTCAAAGGCGAATTGAGTTATTGCACACATGCACTTCACAGAGTAGGCACTCCCTAATGGAAATATGCAAAAAATGCTAGAACGTGCCAATAGGATCTCACTAAATCGTGCTTGGCTCTGCCCAACTCCTTGCTTGTTCTCCCCACTATGATTAATTTGCTCCCATTGGAAACGACAGGCTCTGGTCTATCTTGGGTTAGTTAAAAAAAATAATGTTAGCTAGATTGCTAGCTACCAAAGTCTGTGAGCTAACTAATGCTAGCTAGCTAGGTAGCCTGTTGACTGTTGTTCAAGCTGCAGTCAGTCAGTCAGTCACCCAAAACAGACCAAGGTAGCCTACTAGGTTTAGCTCGTGTCTTGTCTTTTTGATGCTAATGTTTTCCTTCATGACTGTCCAAAATAAAATGCACAACTTGACATTGAATTAACTGTTTTTTGATTAGATTAGTAGACTAGCCAGCCAGCCAGAAGAAAAAGAGAGGGTATATTATGATTAGCTAGCTACATATCTCATGTTTATCTGTGATATGATTGCGAAAAAATGTGTACGCTTTCTGGCTTTTGAATGCAAGAATGAATGTATATGGACCTCGAAGGCAGTTCCACTGCATTTTTCCATTGTTCCCCTCTAATCAGGGACTGATTTAGACCTGGGACACCAGGTGGGTGCAATCAATTATCAGGTAGAACAGAAAACCAACAGGCTCCAGACCTCATAGAGCAAGAGTTGAATAACCCTGTGATAGATGATATGATTTAGGAAAGCTCACTAAAACAGGTGTTCCTTATTTTTTAAGGATCAGAATAGAAATGCCTTTTACTGTGAGTTATACCTTCCAGAGCTTGAGTTGGAAAACATTCACTTGGAAACATACTTACATGCTTTGATTTTGACTTTCATTATAACACTGTTTACGATGAATAATGACAACAACCTTTAATTGCAGTCTGGTTTCTTTATTTACTTTCAACAACAGAAAACATTCCAAAATGTGTAATTCACGAGTGTTTACTTTATAATCTATCTATTTTCAAAGGATAATGCTAAGCAACTTCATAGTTAATAACAGTATAACAGTATATAAGAAAATGAAACGGAGGCTCAGGGAAATAAAATAGAAAAACAATATTTTGTAGTTACATTAAAAAAAAACGCACAGTGATTTATTAGATAAATATATTTAAAAATATTATTATGGTGGCTTTAATGAACCAAATCTAAAACAAACCAAATATAAAACGAGGCTAGATAAGAAGAAGTCCAGTCACCCTTTAAGAACTTTTATGCCTTTAGGAGTTTAGTACAACTGCCACACTGGTATATAGTATCATAACCCAAGAATCAAAGCAATTTCTGCATTTTATGAAGTCTAGCAATCTTGCCAGCAGGAATGCCACCTAAGATAGTTAGACAAGCTAGCTAACTCTAACTTGATTGATAGCCTGAATTGGCTTGGTAGCTAGTTATGAGGTTGGGAGATTATCTATCTGGATAGTTAAAAATGTTTTAAAATAATAGATTAATTGTCACATACACCAGAATAAAATTGCTAGGTGGGTAGAATTACAGAGAAACAACAGCATTTTTGTTGTATTTATTCATCAAGAAGGAATCAATAGGCTACATAGCGTGATCAAATTAATTTACAAACATACCTCCTGGGAGTCCTGCCCATCACCGGCAGCTAAAATCAAATCAAACTCTGTGCGTGTCACTCGACACTCTATCTCCTCCTCCACTGACGATGCTGTCGGCACGCACTAGAGCAGGGGTATTCAACTCTTACCCTACGAGGTCTGGAGCCTGCTGGTTTTCTGTTCTACCTGATAATTAATTGCACCCGCCTGGTGTCCCAGGTCTAAATCAGTCCCTGATTAGAGGAGAACAATGAAAAATGCAGTGAAACTGGCTTCAAGGTCCAGAGTTGAGTTTGAGGGCACTTAGAGTATCTAGCGTCCTGCCTAGCATATTTCTGCTCTGTATTGCACCTTGGAAGGAATCACTTACTAGGGAGAATAGGGAGAATTGCCTGGACCATTCAGTGTGCCCCCTCTGCAAAACACAGCTGACAGATCTTTTTATAAATAATGAAGATACAACTTGGGCTTAAAAATTAAGTTGAATAATCAATTAAATTAATTTAAAAGATGAAAATGTGTGTGTGGGCATAGTGTGAGAACAGAACCTGCTGTTGTTAAGGAAGCACTAATGAGCCTGCTGTACCTGTCTGGCATCCAGGTCCAGCTCTTTCCCTCCTCCATCGCTCTTTATCCCTCCTCTCTCTCTCCCCTCCTTTCTCTCTCTCTCTCTTTCTCTTTCCCTCTCTCTTTCTCCTCTCTTTTTTACATGTATTTATCTTTCTCTCGTTCTCTCTCTCTCTCTCTCTCTCTCTCTAAGAGAAGAGAACACAACACAGGACCTGGAGGGGCTATCTGATGTGAAGAGCCCTGCTAGCCTCTCTCTGTCTTTCCCTCCAGTCTGGAGATGCCTGCCATGTTGCCTGTTAGAGCCCACAAAGTCAAGGGCAGAGAGAGAGAGAGAGAGTCAGTCCTGGGTGACCCATGTGTGGGGAATGCCTCCTCGCAGATATCCTTGGTGTGCAGGGCTGGAAACGAAGGGAGAGTGTTGCTCACAAATCTCATTAAGGCAGCAGGTGCCATGAAGGCTTTAATTGCAAGGCACGTCTTCTAAATCGCCCCTCTGATGGCCGATGGGGAGGGCAAAGCAATTGGCTGATGATTTTGTCAGAGCGTAGTGCACCTGATAGAGACAGTTTTAGCTGTCAGGACTGGAGGAGCTACCAGGGCCACAGTGAACAGAGACCAGAGGAGGCTCCTTCTTTTTCTGTCCCCCATTAGTTAAGTAAAGGTTAAATAAAAATAAAAAATATATATATTAAAGTTCAGTTCAGCTAACTTTATTTCTGCTAATTAAGGCAACTTTCATCACCCCTGTCAGGCAGCTCAAATATTGGGAATTAGAGTTCATCTCCCACAGCTTCCTTCCGGCCCTGACTTAAGTCTGACGGAGGGAGGAGAGTGTAATGAACCAGGGCCTGAGTTGAGTTCTGTCTTGTGTGGTTCACCACAGGTAGGCTAAGACAGAGGATGGCTACCTTTTCAATAATGAAGCCAGCTGAGTATTTTTAGCCCTTGGTTTTCTCCCATATAATTTGTCATCCCCTGGGACTTCAGCCATTCTGCATCGGAGGGTTTCTTTGGAGAAATTAAAAGAAATGAAGAAAAAAAGTATTTTAAACAAACGTAGGATTGAGACAGACAGTGGTTACAAGATGTCCATTATGGATTTTGTTTTGCTCGGTGGTGCAACAAGTCAGCAACTAGATGATTTGCGATGCCCATAAACAATACCATGTCATGTGTTCCAGTTTCTAAATTAAGACTTATGTTTATCTGATGCAGGATTCTATGCCTGGAGATGTACCCAGTAATTTATGCCTCTCTTTGCATAATTTATTCACTGTAATGTTGTTTGACTGCAGAATTTTGCCATCACTCACTCCTCTTTTCAGAGGGAAAGAGAGATAGAGCGAGAGAGATGGGGGTGGGGGGGGGGGGGTCAGTGTCGGAGTTATATTTATTTCTCTCTAGATCCTCCCAGGTGAAGTTTTCCCCCCGTCCATTTTGTTGCCGTTAATGTTGCGTTTCATAATTGATCTGCTTTTAAAAAGCAAAAGCCAATGCCATTCAATTCACTGGAGGCCCAGAGCTGTCCAATCAAACAGTCGAGCGATATCCCTCTCTATACCTCCTTGGAAGCAGGGAAAGTGGGTTGCTGTTGATGTGCAGTTTGATGTGCCTGCCACTGTTTTAGCTGAGCTGTTTACCCTCACACAGCACACCCCACCCAAATAAGGTAATTGGATTCTCTCCCCCCAGCACAGTGCTCATATTGACAGTCCATAAATCGTGGGGCAGAAATAGCTCTGCTGTGTTTTGTGTGTGTCACCTGGCCTACTGTTCTCTCGTTGTGTATGTGACGCTGCAGGAGTTCTATCTAGGTGGCCAGGTAACATCCCTGAACTTCACTGGGTGCGTTTACACAGGCAGCCCAATTATTGGCAGACGATCTGATTGTTCAAAATACCAATGGGGGGGGGGGGGGGGGCTTACATGTGATGGTCTACGGTGGTCCAAAGACTGTGTGATCCTAACGGAACGAATGATGCTCCTTTTGCACTATAAATACTGTACATACAGTATACATGCACCAACCCCCCCTTAGTCCGTGCCGGTCCAGAACGCAATCTTTCAGATACGATAATGGGGAAATTCAGTGAGAAAACACAAAGTATTAGTTGTGAGCTTTAGTCGGATCTGCTACGTTCAGTGTGGAGTGAATGCTGTGCTCATTTATTATTAGGATGTGGTCAAAAAGAGACTGAAAGGAGATGGCGAGGTTGAGAGAGAGCGGATTGCCACAATCACCCTCCATGAAAGAATAGAGAAGGACGTTTTGAATCGCAGTCTGTAAACATGCATATGACCAACAGGCTATCAGAGGCACCCAAGTGACTTGTCCAGCATAACTAAATCGATTCATTGTCCACCTGAAATGTACTGTTTACATCTGTCAAAACAATGACAGTTGTGGTCTTTGAACAGTAGCCAATGACATTCAGTCGTAGAAAGCAGTTGTAATGATAGTGACGACAAGTGTGGTTAATCATTGGTTGACTGATATCTTCTCGCCTCTACACTAGACGGTCCCAGGTCCTTGACATTACCGCTGGTGTCCCAGTGAGTGGTGGGCGTTTGCCACACAATGAGTCGTCAATGTCGGGGTCGCTAATCCGCATCTGGCAACGGTGGTTAAAAACGGACAGGGTTGAAAGAAGCGAGGGAAGCATTACAGACGGATATTGTCAGATAATAAATCACTTTCCCTTTTTGTGAGGCTATTCCTGATTCGGCTCATTTGGACGGCATTAGGCCTTTGCTGTTGTTCTACAGTAACCCCCCCTCCTTTTATCCTCCTCTAGCTCTTCTCTCGCAAAACCCCTATCATGCAGCCAGCTCCACTCCACCATGCCTTCCTCCCACTTCTCCCTCCACATGATCGATAGGTCACCTCTCTTATTAGACCCTCAAACGTATTCCTCAAATTCTTCCTTTTCCGTTCTCCTCTCACTCCCACTCTCGCCTTCATATCTCTCTCTCTTTCGCCTGTCTCCCTCATCCCCCACTTTCTCTCACCCTCTATCCTCCATTCTGGCCTCAGGGTCAGTGCGTCACTAGATAGATCTTGCCTATTCTTGTACCCTTTAGATTCTGTCCTATTTTCTCTCCTCAGTCTGTCTCTTGTAATCCTGCCCTTTGCCCTGTCATTTCTTTCTCTATCTCTCTCTCTTCCTCTGTCTCTCTCTCTCTCTTCCTCTGTCTCTCTTCCTCTGTCTCTCTCTCTTTCTCTATCTCTCTCTCTTCCTCTGTCTCTCTCTCTCTCCATCACTCCCTCAGCTGGAAGGCTGTGTTAGGACTGTAAGATGACAAGATGACTGTTACATGTTGGAACAGGTTGTTGATGGATAGATTTGTCTCACTAACACTTCCCGAGAGCAGTGTCCTGTTTCCCAGGTACACCTATAGTACATAGGTGTACAGTATACTCATAGGTAAATGGCAGTTGTATCTGTCACGTCTTTGATTTCACAAACTAGTCTCAACACCAGTCTTTGGATCTTGATTCTCTTTCCCGAGAATCAGCTAACGCTTGCATGGGTACAGACAGACCACTTTGAATCCGTGTGTGACAGGACTACCCGTCAAGAAGCCCATCTATCTCTGGCTCCAAAGGTGTGGGAGACTGTATTCTCCCTGTTTTTGGTCCGTGGGGTGACATCAGTGCCATGGCTCGTTAGCCACTAACAAGCCCCATCACAGGCCCTTATTAACATCCTGGAGTCAGCAGCGAGATACCAGCGGAGTGAATCACTGTCCTTAATGTGCTGCACTTTCTCTGACGTCCCAATGTCGCTAACAACCTAGCACCCCAGCCCCACTACGCTCCCTTTCTAATTTACCTATTTGTTTTGGAGTGTCCTCCTCTCTCTCCCTTCATCTGTCTCTCTCTGGCATGCTGTCTTGCTCTCCCTCTCCCCTTTTCTGTCTGTCTCTCATCTCCCTCTGTCTGTCTGTCCCCCCCAGTCTCTCTTTGTCTCACCGCCCCTCGCTCTCTTCTCTCTCTGTCTCTCCCTCCCTTTCTCTCTGTGTGTGGCGGTGTGACTCCAGGTTTTAATTAAACTCTCACAGCTGGCAAGGGCACATCATATCCTATCTCATCAGCCCTGCCGCCTGGCTCCCCTCAGTGTCACTCTCTCAACCAACCTGGCTGTGTTACAGCCCCCTCACTCCATCTACTCCCCTCCCCCCACCGCAATCCATCCCTCCCTCCCTCTCTCCCCTTCTCCTATCGACGCCTAGGGCAAGCCACTTTGTATCCTGACACTCCACTCCTTTCCATCCAGTCGAGATTTATTACAAATCATGCGCCACTGAAAATATGTGTAGGAAACTGTAGGGTTTTTAGACATGTTGATCTGTTGTGCTGTGTAAGCCATTAAACCTGGAATGCGTTCATATGTTTATGATGTTATTTGTAGTAGGGTTTGCATTGTTGTGTATTGTGTTGCTTGTATATGCATGTGTTGATAGAAAGCAACAAGATCTATGTAAACATCCATTAGGAAGATAATGTGACAGTGAATGGAAGTCCTCGCTGTGGAGAAACCACGCAGTTTACAAATGTGAGCAGGGAACCACAAAAAGTCTTTCACATTCAGGAGGCTAAATGTTTGATGGATGGCGTTTGCCATGAGGAACTGGGCATTTTATCTCTCCAAAGGTTTTGTAATTGCTGCAGAAAGAGGATCCAGTACTCAGACATATTGCTGTAATGGGATAAAACAGGGGCAGGACTCTGGCAGAGCAGTGCCAGTAATCTGATTCTCCACAGTGTGTCTCGCTGCTTCTCCTGATCCTGTCTCAGATCTTCGGGTTCACTTCCCCTCCCTGGGTGGACGGGGCAGCATGGGAACTTAGGACACGGTCCTGCAACGTTTCAAAGCTGCCGGCTAGACCTAGATGGCAGCAGCTCTGGTGCTCTGGCAGTCTTTGTTAGGAAACAGGAGGCATTTCCAAATAAATATTGAAGGAGTAAACACATTACTTTAATTGTATTGTAATAATGTGTATTGCATTATTTGAAAAGCCTTTAAGGTGATTTGATGTCTTCTTAACAGGGTGTGGAGACATATGTGTGGGTTTAGCTCTGATTTGTTTGACATTTGCCTGTTGATGTGGAGCAGTGGCTCACACGGTATCTGCATATTTTTACATAACACAGAGGTATTTCCATATGCTGTTTGTATCGGCCTACAGTCCTTAAGCCTTTGTTGCAGGGGAAGTGTCTGAGATTAGAAAAACTGTTGAAGCGTTTGTCGGGCCGAATATCCAATGCCAGAGAGCATGTGTGTCCAGACTGACCATGCCGGTATCAGTCTACCCTGGCATATTCCTTTCCTGGCTCCAGTCACTGATCCTGCACCCAAAATGGCAGCACGGACATGACTGCTTTTCTAAGTAAGAGTACTCAATAAAATCTATCTGTCTTGCTCCAGATATTGAGCTTTAGACCAGAGGTGGACATTAGTTGTCCTGGAGGAACCGGGCTTTACTCGTGCTTTGTGTCCCCTGATTAAATTACTTCATTAGAGGGAAGGTAATCCAATAAGCACTTTATTAACAGCTGGCAGCAGCAGTGTAGCGCAGGTGAGCTTGGTGACTCACTCCTTTTAATGACACTGGGATGGGTGGGAGGATGGTGTGTGTACCATGCACGCAGGCTCATTGGACAACAGCGGGGTTAATCACACACACACACACCTCTCTGTCCGGACTGGCTAGAATAGCTGAATTCAATTCATCTGATATTTTGCACTGTGCAAACTGTCAATGACTTGACTTTCTTCTGACTTTAAAGTTGCACGGTCAAAATTCATTGCGGGGCTTTTACACAACGGATACAATGCCGCTGTTCACCGACTATGCTTTTGGGTTCAGAAAACTGAGTGGAACCCTAGGTTCAAGGACAGCATACAGTGGAAATGGAATATAATTTATGTGAAAAATAATCCTCGAGAAAACAAAATAAACATTTTTAACAGTTCCATCACAAACAAAGAACGTTCAACACTTTCCCCCGTTGATTTCTCTCTCGTTCGCTCATTTGCATAGCCATCTCTTTACATCATAGCTGGAAAAATGACACCTACACCTTAGCGTGCCTCCGGCAGCGTAAGTCGTCCCGTTACCTCTGCAACGACCTCCTGGCTGCTCTACTACCTCCATACGGCACTTGGCAGCAAGAACTCACACATTCACAGTGGTTAATTCAGTGTAGCACACACACACACAAACCCTTCCTCCCTGTGCCCTTCCCTGTCTCTGGAGCTTTCTGTCAGCCTGCACCTCCATTTCTCCATTCAGCCTCCCTCCCTTTTCCTCTCCCTAATAAGCTCAGGGACTGGCCATCCGCCTGAGTGACTGGGGGAACCCTCCCGCTGCTTCGTTTTTCTCGCCAATTCCAGATAGAGGGCCATGATTCAGTGGCTCCACCTCTGATGGTCCTTAGCTGCTAAGTGAAATTTAATGAACAGGGACAGATACTTTGAGGGAGAAATCGGGGCTCTCTGAGCATGAATACGAGGATATTGGGAAAGCAAGCAAGTAAAACCGTACATTGGCTTACTGCTGCCTTGCCTCTCCTCCTGCTACCGACCCTCCCTCCTACCGCCTCAGATGTCTATAGGACAAGTATTGGCAATGACATAGAATAGGAATATACAACTCCACTCCTGTAGGACTGCAATGTCTGCTGGTTTTTGTTTAGCCTCAGCACATAATTGATCAGTGGCAGGCATTGATTGGATGGTAATCAAACCTGGTTTCCCATGCCTTATCATTTTGCTGATTGAAATGTGAAACGATGCAGCAGACCTGCAGGACTGGAGCCGTACTCCCCTGGTACAGGGGAACTCATAGTACTGAGTATAGTCATAAACTGCATAAATTGTCTTTCTCTATTCCTCACAAGCTTCAACTATTGGGTGGCAACAATATTAGGTATTCAGTGGTGGTCTGGTCTCCGTGGCCTGTGGATGCAAGTTACGTAATTCAGTTCTGTATGACAACAGCTAATGCAGCCGGAATACATGCAAATGTCCATGTTTTTACTTGACTGTTGTGTGATATCAGACCGTTGCTGCTGTTTACTGAAACATTTGCTGATAACTGCATTTAGACTTCATTGGGGGGCGACCAGCTAGAAACCAAATTAGGTCAGGTTATCTGATGTAAATATTCAATTTAAAAGAAAGAGAGAAAGAGAGGGAGTCTTTCCTGTGACATTTGATTGGGGAGCGGTTCACAGCAAAGGACATTTTGCATGGTAAGGGGCTTGAAAAGAGGAATTTACTCCACACACGTGAAATGTAAACAAACCAATCCCACCAAAAGTAACTGTTACGGCGCGCCACATAGAACAAAAGGTAGAGCGAGGCAGATAACGAGAATTTAAACACAGACTGACACACCTGTGGGGATAGGGTTTTTGGGGGAAATGCGAACAATCCGCTTGCTGACACTGCACCAACGTTATTCCGTCTCCTCCACTTCCTACTGAGAGAAGTAATAGGGAGGATGGATCTGGTGCACTTTCAAAGGCTCTCTCTGTGGATAATACCCAGCGGTGCTGTTTTGACAGACACACACCCTAGAATGAGAGTGTGTTGCAGAGTTAGGGGCATAAAAGAGAATGCAGAGCATGACTGAGAGCCCACCTGTATTAAAAAAACAGACTCCGGCAAGGAGAGCCAGACGCTGTAGAGGACAGATAGACGCAACTGTTCTGTTTCATATCTCTGAAATTAACATTACATTACAGATATGTTTTTTTTTTTATCAACATTGCCAGCTTTCCAATGGCTTTGTGAAAAAAATCTACAGTGAACAATTAAAATCACAGGTCAGGATCCATTGCCCTTGAAATATTATTTTTAGGATTAAAATGTAATCCCCTTCTTAATTTGTTATAGCAATTAAGCAGTAGCATTGTAACAGTGTAACATTCATTTCCAACGGGTTGAGTCCATATGCAGCAAAGGTAAGTGATGGTTTCATGTGTATGTGTGTGTGTATTCTGGAGCGACAAGGACAGATAGAGGAGAGTCCAGAACCAGCACTACAGCTGTCTGTACAGGAGGGTATTGTCCATTCCTTTTTGAATTGGACATGAGACGTGTTCATAGGAATGCATAGCTTTCTGAACTGACTGGATTTACAGGGCCATAGTGTAACTGCACTGCTTTAGCTCAAATGTTCCTGCTGTGTTTACCCTGTATTTATTTCCCATCCTTCCCCTTCCCATCCCTGGATCCTGTGAACACCTGAGAGGTTCATTAGTGTGGATAATGTTCTGGTTCCAGTCACTGCTCCTCCGCAAACAGCCCACTCCCCTTGGGGGCACAAACTCACGTCAAGAAATTCATTTTTACATAATGTGGGACAAACTTTCTCCCATTGAAATGCTGAGCACCCCTAAGTCAATTTGGAAGTGATATACAGGGCTTTGTTCCACTCTGATTGAAACAAATGCGGGCCTTTGTCTTTATTTCCAGTTTATACATGATGGTGATCGAGACCTATCTGCCAGCCCACCTGATTAAAAGTGCTCATGATTAAACATCCCTACGAGAGGAGAAAATAACTCATTTGAATATGTTTCGGGGAAAAATGCCTAATTGCTTTCTGAAATCGTTTGCATCAACAAATTGGAAAACGTCTGTTATTGTTTGTGGTGCAAATCAATTCTCAGCTTTGGGTGAAGCAGTGAATCGTTTTCTGCATTTTTAAACTATTGATATGTGTGTTAAGGTGGCCATAGAGGATAGTTAAAATATTATGTTATCTGTTCAGACACGATTTGGAGTATGTATTCTACTATACTGAAAAATATATATAAAACGCAACATGCAATCATTTCAAAGATTATACTGAGTTACAGTTCATATAAAGAAATCAGTCAACTGAAATAAATTAGGCCCTAATCTATGGGTTTCACATGACTGGGAATACAGATATGCATCTGTTGGTCACAGATACAGTACCTTAAAGAAAAGGTAGGTGTGTGGGTCAGAAAACCGGTCAGTATCTGGTGTGACCACCATATGTCTCATGGAGTTCAACACATCTCCTTCACATAGACTTCATCAGGCTGTTGATTGTGGACTGTGGAATGTTGTCCCACTCTTCAATGGCTGTGCGAAGTGGCTGGAACATGGGACCAACACTTTACATGTTGCATTTATATTTTTGTTCGGTGTATTTGGGGGAAGGATGAAAACACAGAGTGGAGGCATGGAGAGGTTCATGCTGGCAATAGGTGGAGTCAGAAGGGATTGCTGGGTGAAATTATACTGGTGTGTATATACAGTATCATACTGCAGCAGATTCTAATAGAATTTAAATGGATTTTATGTCATTTTTTGATAAATGGCCCTCTTGGGTGTATGTGTTTCTGTGTGTGTCCGTGCGTATGCTTGCCTGTGTGTGCGCGTGTGTGTGTGTGTGTGTGTGTGTGTGCGCGCGTGCACGTGCGTGTGCGTGTGTTCGTGCATGCATGTATGTGTGTGAGCTGTGTTTTTGCCCTGTTATTTTTAGGCTAAGGTTAAACTGTTTGTTGATGTGTTCATGGAGCGAGCCTTGATAGCTTAGTGTGAAGAAACCCCATAGAGTTGGGCTGGGCTCTTTCATTTTCTCTCATTTAAGTATGCTGTGAGAGGGGAAAGGCCAGCTCTCACCTCTAAGGGGCACTGGGGAGAATTGCGAGTGACAGCATGTTTTAGCAGGGCTACACAACCTCAGGAGGGAGCCCAGAGTGTCTTAGGTGTCACTGTGTGTACGTTTTTGTGTGTGTGCTTGTGTGTAGTATGTGCACATGTGTACGTTTTGCCTTTGTTATTGGGTGACGTACTGTACAATCTGCATGCCTGCAGCTTTGAATGCTGTGAGCTAAACAAAGGTCTGCCTCTATTGTTTTAGCTCTGTAAGGCTGTGGAGTGTGAGTGTGAGTGCAGCTGGGTCCAGGGTTTGGGGCCTCAGGGATACGGAAACATTTTCATCAATTTTCTTACCCAATTTCCATGTGTTTTTTCCTGTCAGGGAAACAACAAAGGGAAGAACACAGCCTCCACATCTTATCTCCCTCTATTTCTCCCTCGCTCTCTACTCTCTCCCTCTATTTCTCCCTCTCTCTCCCTCTCTCTCTCGCTCTCCCTCTATTTCCCCCTCTCTCCTTCTCTCTGTCTCTCTCCCTCTTTCTCTCTGCCTCTACTATTGTTCTGTTTCAACCCCAACTCTCCACTGCCGGCGTGTTTCTGTGGCACAGCCGAGTTTCTGCGCCATGGCGCTCTTTGTGAGCGCTGGCAGTCGAGAACTGCCGTGGTTAATGAGGACGGATGCCCATGCGTGGGAAGCGCTGGCGCTTTGTAGTGTCGCTGTACAAAAGGGAGGCTCCTGGAAGCAGTCAAAGTATTGCCACACAGTAAACAGAGCTGCCCAGAAATGCGGGTTTAGCAAAGACAGTTTCTGAATTAGCACTAATTAGATTACTACTTATTCTCACTTCTTATTCTCACTTAACTGTGGGTTGATGCTCTATGCTTAGTGTCACACCACAAATATTAAAAGGGAGGAAAGTGTAGTTGACAATGATATTTCCTCACCTCATAGCACAAAGCTGTTGAAACCGAAGCAAAGCGGCACTGTGCTTGTAAGTGGGTCCTTGGTGTAAGTTTCCTTTTTGTTCATCTCTTGTGGTCTAAAGATAGAACAATGGACATTGTACAGATTTTATCATCTCAATCTCACTTTAGACACACACACACACACACACACACACACACTGAATGAACAACAGATAGGCTATTATATGTTTCCAGAACTAGGCTTGAATCTGGTTTTATAGCATACATCAAGAACTACAATTTTATCACTGATTAGCCTTAGAATACTGTGTTTCTGGACTACAGAGACAGTGGTTTGGAACTGGTTTAACAGACACAGATGAATCTACTTCTGGACTATTGATTCATTTGGTTTCATGGACATGGTTTGTAATATTCAGCAATATATTGTACATGAATATATAGGTAAACACACAGGCAAGAAGGTTGTTATATAAAATGTAAAGGAATCAGGGAGATGATAGCCTATCTGTGATGGCAATCTATATGGGTGGCACCCCCAGACTCTCAACATGAAAACCACCCTTTTCCCCAGTCTGTCTAGGCAACTGCAGCATGCCATGGAGAATTCACCCATACTAGAGGGACACTGACATGTCAGCTTGTACAATACCGCACACTGGAGGGTATTCTAAAGGCTCATAACCGTGTGTGTGTAGACTGTAGGAGTGAAGAGCTGGAGACGGATCCGTAAAAGCCCTATGGTGCATGGCATGATGATCTAAACACAATTTGACTGACCCCATAGCGAGAGCATAATGGCACTAAATGTATACCTGAGACACTTGCTGCAAAGGCAGCATAACAAAGAGAGAGATAGGAGTTGCCTAGTTGACCATACAGGAGGTACAGACAAATCCACACCCTATAATGACACCATGAGCTCACCTTTACGCACCAGCCCGCCCCTCTGCAACATTTGTACTGGACACTAACTGCATGGCTCTTTGTCAGTTTGCCTGCGCGTAATTCATGGTAACGTTAGTGCACTGTAGCGCTGAAGATTTAAGTTGGATGTCTGTCTGTTCGTTTCGATGCAAACACATCAGCAACCAGACAAAGCTACTGCCGCGGATGCTAACAACCTCAGTTTCGCGCCTTTCACTGTCTTCTCTTGGTGCACGTCTGTGTAGCCGACACGGAACACGGCGCTCTTTGCTGATGCTGGAAAAATGTATACCTCCCTTGCATGAGTAGAGAAGAAACCGAGTTCGCAGCATGGTGAAAAACAAAGGTAAGCCGAATAAATCGACCCATCTTTCTTGCTGTGTGTGGCTCATTCAACTATGCCTGGATGCTGTTAAAATAATATTAGGCGGTTTGTGTGTTCCCTCTGAATGTGGTTTTAAAGTTGGTTGACATATGGGGGTGCATCTGTCGTGAGATCTCCTATTTCAGCCCGTTGAGTCTTTTGGAACGGAATTTTGGTTCTGAATTCTGACTCCCATCCCATGATAATGTCAGCGTCTTTTGGAATAAATCATTCCAACATCTGCTTTTTAGGATGTCGTGTAGGATTCGAGCTGTAGGCAATCTATTCTGTATTAGGGCTTCATCCAGCAACACCTGGTTGCATTTCCTATAATTGTTTTATTTTACATCACATAAACAATGTATCCCCTTTTATCATAATTGAAGCGTCTTATGTAATCTATATACAATTAATGAACTTCGTTTTGATATGTGTTCGAAATTGTGCATCATCTACACTCTTAAGGGCATTTTAAATGTGTGTGTGTGTGCATTTAATTAGGTTGATGAACGTTGTTTGATTTTGTTGTTAGAATAATCGTGACGTTTTAATGGAGTCTAGGGACACTCCCAGAACAACTGATTGCAATCAAAGTAAGGGGGAGTGGTTGGCAGCTTAAAATGCTAAGTTATTCTACATTCTTCCTCAAATAATCAGCATTTTCCGATGTAGTCCACCTGTTATTAAATATTTGTGTTTTAGCATTCTTCGGGTAATTGTCAGTCTCAGGAAAATGTATATGTAACCATATATTCATCTCCCACTGAGAATCTGATTTACTAATCATCAACATGTATTGCACCATCTTCTATATCTATTTTAGGACATGCCCTGTGATGGGTTTTGAATTTGAAGATGTATATACTTTTTATATGTTCTGGATTTTGGCTGATAATGTTTTTTTTTACAGTGGATTTCCACAGCCCTTGTTTGGCCTACATAAAGTGTTTACATAAATGCTTTCAGGGAGCTTGATATATATGAAAGAAAGGCTTTAGACACATACTCATTAGCATGTTCCATCTTTACAGGGCTGCAACAGTCGTGCCTCTTTTTTCTCATAACTACTATCTACGTAGTAGTGTATTCATCACTGTCTGTGTTTCGTGTCACTAGGCAATATTCTTACTTAGCAGAGCTGCTTTTTCCTTCTCTGCCTCTTTTCAGGTCAACTCAGTGCCCATGTCTCAAAAGCTGATAATGTTATTACTAATTGACATGTTGGACGGTCCAATTCATAGTGCATTACTCTAATATATTTTAGTTATTGGGGGGGATTGATAGAGTTACATATCACAATATTTGTTTTGGACGATATTATATCAATATTTGACTCCAAGTATCAATTTGTACAAATTGATACGCCAAAAAACTTGATTTGTCATCCTATAGCTTGTTCTCCATCTTCTTTTTAAATAGTGAACCAACATGTTTTCATCACTTTTATTTTCATGGCCGATCAAAATCAACATCTCAATATCGAATCGCAATACATATAGAATTGTGAGAATTGCAGTACATATTGTATTGGCACCTAAGTATCATGCTAATATCATATCGTGAGGTCCCTGGCAATTCCCAGCCCTGATATATTCTGATATGTGCCCTCACCACACGGAGGCATCCCTTCTCAAAGCATCTGCCAAGTTCTAGCTGGAGAGAGAGGTAGCGAGAGAGAGCTGCTTGGAGAGTTAAGGTTATACATAAGGCTAGCTTATTGTTGGAAATGTAGGGTACTATGTGGGCGCCAAACTATAAACCTCTCAGAGGTGTAAATATGGTTAACTTGGTGATTATAATACTCTAAAGCTATATTCTTAGACAGCTTATATGTGGGGCATAGGCGTTTGAACCATTTCTCACTTAATAAGTCAAAATGAGCAATACCCTACCAAGACATTCACTGTTATCAGTGTATGGGTTAGCCGAAAGGGGAATAGTTAGTGCTGGGTTGATGACACTTGTAATAAATGTATTAGCCATGTAGGAAAAACACTAATGATTTAAACACTAAGGATCTCATTTACAACTAGAAAAGAAAACATAGTTCATAAGTGAAGAAAACTGTATGACTTCCTTTGGTTGGAGAGGCTCGATATACCTGCTCTTCATGAATACTGGAGTGTGTGTATCACTGACTATCCTTGAACTGTCCAAGGAAGGAGCACACTTCGATTTTTCAAGGCAGTGTTTTTTTCTGTGTTAAGTGAAGTGAGTACATGCTCATGTCTGATTTGGGCATTACGTACAGTACAGCCAAGTAAATGTGCATCATACGTATGTACGTGGGGGGTGTATGAGAGGGAAAGACCGACAATGCCTAGCACATGTATGTTTGTTTGTGGTGTGCGTCAGTGCTGCAGGGTATTGCCGCATCCACTGTGGGGCTCTGTATGGGGAGCTGTGCAGAACAACATCAGCCAACCTGCTCCTCGGGGTCAGATGATGCAAAGAGGAGCAGCGTTTGCCTCAGTGTGCTGTGTGTGCTGATCCCAGAGCCTGGAGTAGTGGGGCTGGTCCTACTACTGGCTGGCCTAGCGCTGCATGTCACAGCGATGGCCCTGTCACCTTGCAGCCTGGTGCAGTCACAGTGCCCAGTGGGCTGCTGGTCACTAATGACCTGTGTCCTGCTGCTGTCCCCAGGACCAGACTTCGGGTCCCCTGGACACTTATGTTACCAGTTGTCAGATGGCTAATATGTGACTGGCATTTGCCTCTGGGATTCAGCTAAAACATTCTGACATTTATTTTATAAGGCACTATAAAGGTTTAGGAGGTGTGTGTGTGTGTGTGTGTGTGTGTGTGTGTGTGTGTGTGTGTGTGTGTGTGTGTGTGTGTGAGTAATTTGTGCGAGCTCTAGGCTTGTGCGATATACTGTTTTATACCGAATACTGTGGTATTCTGAAATACCTACAGTATGATTTTCAATACCGACCACTGTTTATAAATATATGTATAACTATAAGAAATCTAAGATGTGTCAAATAAATGATGTTGTTTGCTGTCTTGCTAGCTAGCTAAGTGGCTAGATGTCAAGACTAAACTTCTTGGTTTACAGCAGAGACATTCCAGCCTGAGTACCAGTTGCTTTAGCTAACGACTCCTTGCCACTCCTTGTCATTGCCAAAGAGCTGAACCTTTCTGCCATATTCAAACATGAACATTCTATCATTAATGAACTCAAGGAGGACAGAGGAGTTGATCCTGATTCGATAACCCTCACAGCGATCATCCAATAACAACAATTACCCAAATATTGGCATTCAATCACTTTTTTCTCTCCACAGAACACATTGGTATCAATTTTTTTGTTTATCCAGACTAAACCAGTCTGTCAAAAGATTCTAGCTCTAAATTCTCTAAATACATACTGTAAACCACATAACCTATTTGCTTTGATTTAAGCCTCAAAATACAACAACTTGTCTAGCTAACAGCTGCTTGTTTTTGACATCATAATTAAATTTTCGAGGCTCAACATGTTGTCATGGAAAATATTAATGTTATTTTCAACAACCAACTCTGCCTTAAATCCAACTGCATATTGAACGTTGAGATTGCCGAAAGGCCAGTCTCTTGCAATGACATGGTGTGGCAAGGAGTGGAATGTTAGCTAAAAGACTGGTACCCAGACTAGAGACATTCAGTTTCCTCCTGGATGAAGATCCCCGTTGCCTAAATATTTTTGTGCGTAAAAATAATACATTGAAATTTTCCCCCTTGTGTGCATTTCCGATAATACCGTATACCCTGCGATGGAACAGAAACTTTGATGGTAGGAAAATGTGGATACCGCCCAACCCAAGCATGCATGCCTACATAATACATTTTGTATTATTCTGTACATAAATCCATGACACTCAATTTAGTATGATATGTTATGTTTGGTATAGTTACATAAGACGGATAGTCACTTAAGGAAAAAACAAAATGAGGGTGGTTGGATCGGGGTGGTTTGTCACGGCTGTTGGAAGGAGCGGACCAAGGTGCAGCGTGATGAGCGTACATTTCCTTTATTGATCCAAATGACGCCAAACAAAACAATAAGCACTACAAAAACAAACCGTGAAGCTCACCATCAAAGTGCTCTAAACAAAGCCAGCCTACCACAAACACAGGTGGTGAAAAAGGGTACCTAAGTATGGTTCCCAATCAGAGACAACGATAGACAGCTGTCCCTGATTGAGAACCATACCCGGCCAACCACAAAGAAATAGAAAACATAGAAACCAAAATAGAGACATAAAAAGGATCTCCAAGGTCAGGGCGTGACATGGTTGCCAAAGATTGCGAGTTTGAATCATCACGCACAATTTTAGCATTTTAGCTAATTAGCAACTTTTGAACTACTTGCTACTTAGCAAGTTAGCTTAACCCTAACCTTAACCCTTTAACCTAACTCTGAAACTTAACCATAACCCCAAACCCCTAGCCTAGCTAACGTTAGCGAGGTAGGTAACGTTAGCCACCTAGCAGAATTTTTAACATATCATATGCTTTGTATATTGGTAACATATTGTACGTTTTGCTATTTCGTAAATTTAAATGGAATTGAAATTCGTAACGTATACAAAATGGGTGATGGACATCCACAAATGAATACATACCATAAGAAATGTAACATCATACTAAATGGAGTGTCTAGGATTTCCGTTCAGAATAATACGAAATGCTCTGAGACCAGGTTGGTCTGTTAACAAGCCTTTTAGTTCTCTTTCATTTGGTTCAAATTACATGTTTACAGTGCAATATGTTGATTTGAGTAAATTAATGAAGATGGTGGCGTCTTTGTGATAAAAGTGCATTCTCTGAGGCCAGTGACTCAAACTCATTACCGTTGAGACCTACTTCAAATAAAACTCAAAGCAATATGGTGTGTCTTTGACAAAATCTCTCTCCCCACTTCAAAGGCATCAGTTCATTTGAGTAATTACCTTATTTTGGGATTATGAGTTTTTTCGGGTTGGTGGCATAGGAAAAATACTTTCTTCAAGTGAAAGATCACAAGACACCTAAAATCAGAGAGAGAGAGTGAGAAAGTGGCAGAGAGAGAGAGAGAGAGAGAGAGAAGATTTGAGGCTTGCAGATTTTCAGGTTCTAGGAAAACAAACAAACAAAAAAAGCTGTGATTTTATGCGGAACGTGTTGTTAGGGGGGAGAGGCTGCTCTCATTGGTTTGGAATGGAATCTAATTTCTTACTGCTTTGATCCTGTGTGAGGGCAAAGAGTTCTTAGGACTGCAGATTGGGGGGGGGGGGGGGAGGAGGTGTAACAGTATGGGGAGGGGGGAGGCTCGAGGATGAGTCGGCGTTATAGAAAAGTAAGTCCTTTTTTTTTTTTTGTTACTTTTGCGACACCGGTTAAAAATAGTGCCAGAATGGAAGCATCCTACTTCAAAGGCAGCGATGTAATAAGTAATTTATACCGTACATATATTAAAAGTCTACAGCTGATGGCAGAAGTGGATCTTTAAGTGGAGCTTTGTTCTGTGTGATGGAGAGCCGAGTCAGCACATCTTAACCCGTTTCCCAGCTGTCTTTGTAATGAAACATACAAGGATAGAAAGGGAGATGATAGTGATATTATTGCTCAAGTCTGGTTTTCCGATGTGCTTTGCAGCTGAGCCTAAGTCTTGGTTCTTGCCTCCCTCCTGCTGTTCCACATTGCCATGTTCTGGGCTAATCTGTACATCAGCAGCGAGACACACACACAGGACAGTAGGAGGGATGTGGGTTTGCTGCTGTGTTGTTTGTGCTGCAGGATTTAGCAAACACTCCAAAACCATCTGTGTTTCTGTTGGGTTGAGGAGGGGTAGCTAGGTTAATGAGGGAGGGAGGGGGTTGACGGGTGAGGTTAACTTGTTGTGACGCCGGTGTCATGTCATCTCGTATATCGTAGCACACATATATCACCATATCACATTGTGGTGGATCATTTCACCCATTTGTTCGAATGAAATTGAACAACTGAGCCGATATTGAAATCACACAATAGAGTTGTCTCCATGGCTGATGAGAACAAAGTTGGATTTCCATTTCAATTTGGACATGGAGATGCCACTACTGCCTGTTGTTAAGGGACCACATACTCCTGAGTGTTTGTGAAACTGTTTGTGGTTGTGAGATCACAGGGACTGGCAGTCTGAAGAGATGACTGGCCGGTGCTGTGTGTATAATAGTGGCCTGTTGGTGCATGTGGTGATGACTGGCCGGTGCAGTGTGTATAATAGTGGCCTGGTGGTGCCGGTGCAGTGTGTATAATAGTGGCCTGGTGGTGCCTGTGGAGGAAACAATAGGATCAAATCAACAGCAATCCGAGGCCATGTTGGTTTAGACAGTTATAGAGAAGAGCCACACAGAGATTAATAAGTGCATGAGATGGAGGCAATGGGAAGTTGTGGGACAAAAATAATTTGGTGGTTGGGGGCCATTTATCTTCCACTATTTTACCTTGTAAATGGTGCAGAATCCCACCATGAGTGTGTGGAAAATTATTAGAGAAATAAAGTGTGGTTTCATGTGAACAATGGTGCCTGGGCATGGGGCTACTGGGGCCGTGAATGTGCTGAGGATGCAGCACGGAGCCATCCCAGTCACGGGGAGTGATGACACAAAGAGGCCCGTGACAAAATGGAGTCAGGCCGATTGGAGACAGTTATTTTCAGACCACGCTGAATGTTGTTGCTTGAAAAGGCCCTGGCCCAGGAGAGAGAGGGGGCAGTGAGGGATAGAAATGAGCTTTTATGGAGCCCCCACATCTGGATGCTATACCTAACAGGGTCTTCGAGTGGCACATAGATCTAAGGTACTGCATGTCAGTGCAAGAGGCGTCACTACAGTCCCTGGTTCGATTCCAGGCTGTATCACATCCAGCCATGATTGGAGTCCCATAGTGCGGCATACAATTGGCCCAGTGTCGTCCGAGTTTGGCCGGGGTAAGCTGTCATTGTAAATAAGAATTTGTTCTTAACTGACTTGCCTAGTTAAATAAAGGTTAAATAAAAAATTAAAACATATCAGGCAATAGAAAGGAAAAAGTACTGTACTACTTGGTACAAAAATACTTTAGAAAAAGCTTAGCATTAATTTACATTTGAGGTGCATATTAAACTATTTATGGTGCACATCAAAGCCCTCAGCAATCAAAATAGCAACATAATCAGATGCTCATAATGTAATGCCAGGCGCGTTAGATAGTGTGATGTCTCTTCAAGTGACATTTTGTGAAGTAATCTTTGTCGACTTGTCACATTAGAGCTGGCTTGTGCTCACTTTCTCTCCCTCTCTCTTTCTTGCCCCTTGATGTCAGCGTTTGGAGCCGTGTTAAACGTGACAAAGAGGACAGAGGCGAGGAGCTCTGGTTTCTTTTGGTCCTCTAGTTTTGTTTTGCTGTGTGATGTAGGAGGACACTGATATGATACATCTCTGCAAATGTCACAGCTAGACCTGCTGTGTGTAGACAGCCTCAGCAGGAGTCAGCGAGGAGGAGAGTGGGGGGGGGGTGGTGTGTGTTTGCCTCCCAACACATTATGTGACTCAGAGGACAGGGACGCTAACAGCAGAGGATAAGGCTTGAAACCGCGATAACGGCTCCAAATGAGCCACAATGGAGGCCTGTGCCAAACATCCACACTGGAATAGGAAATGAGGGGCTGTTCTGATACTCTGTGGCAGGAACCGATGTCATCCTCCAATCTTCCATTCAAAAAACCTTCCTATTTTATGTTGGATGTTCTGAATGCCTGTTGTCGACAGGAGAGGAGGATGAATCCTCATCATTAGAGAGAGATTTGCCCTCTATCGCCGTCCAGCCACTCTACTCTCTGGCTTCTCAGTACTGTACTATACTGTACTATATGTGCTCGTCCCCTCCACTGCCCATTCCAATGTTCTGCTAGCCTATTTGCTTTGAAGAGTGCTGTGTGGCAGCAAGCTAGTGATGCAATGGTTATCTTCCACTCCGGGACTTTGAAGAGTGCTGTGTGGCAGCAAGCTAGTGATGCAATGGTTATCTTCCACTCCGGGACTTTGAAGAGTGCTGTGTGGCAGCAAGCTAGTGATGCAATGGTTATCTTCCACTCCGGGACTTTGAAGCAGGCATATATTATTCAGCAAAAGCAGGCCACTTTTTTTTATTATTATTTTTTTTTTAACCACGCATGACAAGAACTGACATGAAGTCAAAATCACCCGGCCTCTATACAAGGACACGTTTGCCAAAGCAGCCGTGGATGTTGGATCTGCCGACTTGCTCAGAGGCAAAGTGGGTGGTGGTGCTCATGTTATTAGTGAGAGTATTCACACGAGCTGGGAGTGCTTTGCCTTGTACTGACAGTTGCAGGGCCTTGGTGACACCATTCCATCACACCACAACAAGGTGTAGGGTTGATATATGTGTCTGTGATCTTGATGAGCTGCATCAAAACATGCTAATCTAAAAGGACACCATGGATGTGTGGGAGGGAATCAGCCTTAATTTCTCCATTGCTGTGTTGGACATAAGTAGGAAAACAGAATATATTAAATATGTTGCTGTAATAAATAAAATGCTGTAATTGACTGAAATCAGAAAATGGAGCAATAATTATTTTGAGAAATGGTAGCCTTGAATGAATGTACTTTGCTAACGAATTGTCTTTATTGAAGAATTAGTATTTTCTGGAATTTCTAGGCCACAATTGATCATACATTTTTGATCATTCTCAAAACACATTTATTAATATAATCTCCTTTGTTATCTCCTTGAAATGTCCTAATATGCACGTTTATGTCCCATTTCACAAGTTAAATACTTGTGGTTCGTTCCTTTTACAAACCAAATATTTGATGGCCTAAAATAGGATGTGAGAAAAGGTTTTAGGATGAAATAATAAATAAACATAAGGCTACCCCTTGGATTTTCTGTTGGGGTCAACCATTCTGCTTTAACCAAATGTTGAACTCTAGTGTTACTGCAGGCTTAATCATGCAAATCAATGTTATTTTCTCAGTGCCATCTGGTTTGGTTGCAAAATAGATAAAAAGGAGGTAGATCCCCCATGACTATGGCAAAATAAAGACAATTCTGCACCATCGATGGCACAAAGAATCCTAACGAAAACTCATAGGCTTTCACTCTTTATTTCTCAAGGTCAAAGTCAAACGCAGGAGTTCTTATTTCAAGGCAAATAAAATACCGTACATGATGGTTCATTTAAAAGCCTGTATAGGACATCAAAGTTGACCTCCTTTCAGTGTGCTGCTATTAAAGAGCAAGGTTATCAGAGCGATTGAAGGAATGGAAAGCCCTGCAATACTTCTCCATTTTCTATATCTCTTTCTTTCTCAATTGTTTCTCTCGTCTTTCATTATCGTTATTTTATCGCTCAGCTGTCAATGGAATTGACAGTCTCCGCTTGAACACATGAATACGGGTAGCGATTGACAATACTGGTAGAGATTGACAATACTGGTAGAGATTGACAATACTGGTAGAGATTGACAATACTGGTAGAGATTGACAATACTGGTAGAGATTGACAGTGTGTCTAAAAGAGCATTGTATTGACATGGAGACGAGGTTGTGTAATTTCTAGCACTTCTTCATGTTCAAACGCCACCTATTGTCCTCCTGTAATTTACAATGCCAGTGTGCATAGTAACACGTGCCCTCCATCTTCTCTCTGTGTGTGTGTGTGTGTGTGTGTGTGTGTGTGCTCCCCAGGTCGTCCCCTACCTCCAACACCTTCGTCCAGCCTGCTACCCCCTGCCCCACCTCCACCCACTGGCCCTCCCCATCCTGCCCCCCCAGCCATCAGGGAGTGCCAAGTGCCCCTGCTGGACAGCGGCTCCCCCCACGTCATGCTGGACCCCCCTCCTGACGATGAATTCTCCCCCAATTCTTACCTACTCCGGGCCTGCGCACCTCCACCCCAGCCCCCCTCTGCGGGTAAGACCATCCCCAGCCAATGTAAAGTATCATTAAAACGCCATCTACCATGGCATGTCTCTCTGTCTTTATTCACTGTGGTTCAAGGATAGATACAGATCTCTGAATAGTTTAGATTTAGTTTTAAAAGCCAAAAGTAAGCGCATAGTAAACGATTATGCCATATTGTTGAAGGTGAAGGACATTCTGCAACGATCATTTGTAATGTTAAAATCATAATGAACCTCAGTCCTTCTTTAAGAAATGACTCACTCGCTTCAGGTAGAAAATCAAATGTATATGCTAAGATTGAATTCATTGATATACTGCAATTCCAAATAATTTTTCACACAGCAAAGAAAGTAGTCATTATGAATTTACAATTATTTGCTCTTATGCCACCCAAAGTCATAAAAATAGGAAAGAGTTTTGAAAGCAGCTCCTTTGAATCAGAGCATATTATTTCCATATTAATAACTACCATTCCATAGTAAATTATGAATCCCTTATCATTCACTCAGTTTCTACCTGTGCTTGTGAGACTGGTTGCATATGCAATGAGGAACACACTTAGGGTTTATATTTCCACTCTTCTCTGTGGTTTATTGGATAAAATGAGGAAAGTTTGTTAGTGTACATTAGTATTTAAAGAAAATACATACATTTTAATTGGCTAAGAATATATTTTTTATAAAATGGAAGTTATGTGTTAATTTTCAGTTCAAAAAAAGCAAACTGGTGAATTTATCAATGCTTTGGAAATGGATAAATATCACAATGGATAAATTGTGGTTTAATAAAGTATTATTAAATTGAAGTAGTATTACATAGAATTATTGAATTGAGTCTGAAATGCAAAAATATGCTTGAAAGATGTTGAATTGAGGGAATTTGTGGAGTTTAAATTCATTTCAATGAGTTCAATCTGTGAAACTGCCCCCCCACTGTGAATGTCTATCAAAAAACAATATTAAAAAGCATTAGTCATTAGGAATGGTGTAGAAATAGGCCCACTTAATTCATTTTTGTATTTTCTGCCCGTAATTGCTTTGCCTTTTTCTGCGCTAGCATGAACAAGCAAGAAAATTGTGCGTTTTTGAGTGTGCTTTTGTTCCAAACACCGTGAATGCAGCTGTTACTTTCTAATCACGTCAGTATTCAGAATGAGAGTTCCTAGGTGACTGAATTCTCCTCAGTGGGTGAGAATGGTGGAAGGAAAGGATTTGAGACGATTACTGCGATGTCAAACAGAGACCCTGCTTGTAGCCGGAGATACAGAGGGGGCTTTGTCTGGGTTTCCGATGGTTTCTCTCATTCTTTTATGTTTTTTGACTGTACGTTCGACACTAAAGATATAATACTTGTATATTTATGTCTTCTAAAATGTGGCTAGGAAGCACAGCTTTTGGCTTTTGTGGTTTCATGTCGAATAGTTCTGTATTACATTTTCCCTTTATTAAATTGTGTACTGTAGGCTATGTATTTTTCTTGCCAGTGCACTTGTTTGTAGTTAATGAATGGTCCAAAAATAGCACATTTTTACATGGTATTGTTTATATTTTTAGTGTTGCGAAACTGCTCGGCCTACACGGAAATATGACATTTTTGAAATGCACTCAGTGTGACGTTGTAGCCTACGTTTGAATTCCAGCACAGATCCTAAAAATAATACACATTGTATAGCTCATTGGTCACGTTGGCTTTACATATATATTTCCAACCCCCTGCGTCTGTGTACCACAAAGTAATAGTACATTATGGTCTAATACAAGTAAGAATATTACATTAACCAAATGTTCCTGATTATGGTGCCGATTAGTAGGTAACAGATCACTTTTGTGTCCAAAGTTCATAGTCACTGTAGCGACAGTGCTCCTTGAAATGGGTCTGTCCTTTTCCTAAGTTGTCTTCTGATCCACATCATCCCATTGCCTTTGAGTTGAAAGGCCACTGACTCCCATTGTTGGGGTCATGTGTTTTCTGCTGTGAATAGACTGAGGTGACACCTCACTAACACAGAGAGAAAAATATATATTCTCTGCGCTTGGTCATTCTGGCTCTTTTTGAACCCCCAATGCTCCACGTGAAGTCCATTCCCTCTGAGCAATACCTGCCAATAACCCAAATAATCATAGAATCAAGTCAACATACTGACGCATGATGGGGAAATAGGGGAATAAATCTGTAAAAGAAGACCTCCTTCCTCTTCTATGGATCTAAATCAGTAAGTGTTATATCAATATCATAAACGAAAATCGGATTTTGCAAAATCAGTTGGAACCATTTTTTTGCTGGAACAAGGTCTAGTCTTAATTCGATTAGTCTGTCCTTTAATCAGCCATAAATCTTTATTAAAACCATGGGGGGGGGGGGGGGGTTCAGAATTCGAGAGTAACGTGATTATAGCCAATTTCAATCAACTTTGCATCAGGGCTGAAATTGGTTTACTTTTCAAAGGAGCCACATCAATCATGGCGAAGCACCCTTATCAAATAGGTTAGTGAAAAGTTTAGTCCTCTTAAGACAGATATGGTTCTTATTGATTGGGGAATCCACAATTGGATTTTTATTATGGTAGCTTATAGGTCTTGTTTTCAACAGATACTACTATGTCTATGATATTCCTATGAATTATTGTGTTCGATAATGTATTGCTGCATGGCCTTCTGCTCTTCCAGAGGCTGTGTTTCTGGAGATTTGAGTCTTAGTGTAACATTTCTCCATGCTGCGTTTGCGTTAGGCCTAAATGGGGAAAAGAATCAGCACAGAAAGACAGGGTAGTTTAGTAAACAGTAAAATGCAGCAGCTAGAGGTTGCTAGCAATTTGGTGAAAATACTGTATGTGCCATTTTTCAGTGCTCATGCTGCTTAAGTGCCGAGATGTTGCTCTGGCAGTATTCTAGTGCAACATGTGTGCGTTACTCTTAAAATATGCTGTACTGCATATTACCGAGTATTGCATCTCCTCACTGTTCACCTATCATGTACCACATCAACAGGGAGTAACTAAGAATACTTTGAAAAAGAAAAGTCACCCTATGTACTAGGATTTAAACTTTTTGTTTTTACACAGTACTTGTTATGATGAATTTTTCAATTTGATTTTCACTGATTTTAATTTATTTAGAAAAGTGCATCACTATTGTATTTGGTGTACATACCGTAATCAATATTGTTTGCATTATAAAAACAATGAATACAAAACTAGACATAGTTAAGGAAGGACAAGTTATTTCATAGAAGCAGTCACAAATGTTATGTATTATGTTTTAAAGTTAAAATATGTGTTTAGAGATAAAATAATGCAAATGTTTCTCTATTTTATTGATTAGACCATGGCACCTTAAAGGGGCAGTCCGCAGTTACTTCATTCATATTCAGACTTATAAATGAATGATATATACCCAGTGATTCATCATGAATATAACATGTATAAATGCCTCATGAGCTTAGTTAAACTGTTGTACCCCATCAGATCCCAAAATATAAGCTTGCTTTACTCGATTGTTTATAAACAACAAATGTAAACAAACATTGTATAACCTCAAAACATGGTTAAAACTATCATTTGGATATCATGGATGGTCAGTCCTTGTATCCATAGGTCTGTTTATGAATTTTAGTGGTTACATCTCTCCAGCCCCGTCCCTCAGCTTTTTACCAAAACAGCGGTGGTGTGGATGCCTTTGTTATTGTTTCAGCTGTCGATTGGCCCTTTAACATCCAAAGTGCATATGCAAACATTGCAAAAAGATAAACTATCTCCTGTTATTGATTTTATAATACGCGAATCAATATGTTTCTGACCTAAACAAGTGAATACGTATTTTTTTATATATATATATATATATATATATATATATATATATATATATATATATATATATATGCACATTGTTAGGAAAATATGTCATACCAGCTTTTACTCATCACGTGCATGCAGTTAATGAACCATCTTTGTAAGAAATCAAATCAAATCTATCAAAGTCAGTCAGGCGGTTAAAAGACCCATAGAATGATTTTTCCACGGAAGTGTCAATACTTGTAGGTATGATGACGTGGTATGTCTACGACATGAAATAGCATATCACCAAGCATATCATCCTTCTGGAAGTCGATGGCCTGGTGCTGCTGTATAAAATGCTTTGATATGACTCTCTGCTTCTCACCTCGTCCTGTTTGGAGTCATAACAGAAGTGATATTATTTTTTTGACACAATTTTTTGACTAAACACAATTAACCCAGATTGTTAGACAGGTAGGCACATGTATCAACACTGTCGACATTGTGCCCTCATGTTCTCCATGGAAGGAACGTAGGAGTATTTTTTAGCTCTAAGAGGTATCACAGATCTAAAGCGCTTTTTAGATTTCCTTGTCATCTCCTCCTTTGTCAAGTGTGCTTTTCCTTTTTTCCCCCTCCATTGTTTAGGTAGCTGGATAGAATAAGTAATATTTTAATTGCCTGTTGTTTTCCACTCTGGCATCTCTTTCCCTGTTTCTGATAATGAATCCTGATATCGTTTTTGATTGAGGTTCCTGCATGTGGAGCACACACAGTTCACATACTGTATTCTGTAATCGGATACCATGGTTCTCTACAAAGCATTCTGATGCGCTGTTTTGGAACGCCTGCACACCTTGTCGTTTCATGCTCATCTGTACTTTTTCTAGCACAATCGCCTCTCAAAGGGAAACATTTTCACCAACAAAACAACCCCCAAGAAGCCGAATGATGAAACAGATAATGAACCATTTCTTCCCCCTTCATATTGCAATGCTTTGTATTCTCCAAGGTTACATTTCAGTTGGCTTTCCTGCCCGTGTGCCTTGTTCAGTTATCGACTGATTCCCTTATTATTATGACAACTCGGTCATCAGTCCCCTCTACTCCTCTAGCCTCATTGGGATAACAAAATATGCAGTTTAAATCACTGTGTGTTGAAGTTGGCTGACTGTTGATTTTTGCGTTTCCTGCTCCTAAATTCTACATTTATATTATTGTAACGGCTTTTTCATTCCCATGATCATATTTGGATGCATAATATGCCTTCCATATTGTGGCAGTGTTGCATCTCTCCAAACAAATGCTAAACATGGCCTTCAAACGTATAGTCTGCCCCTGAAGCCTCCACTCTCAGCCTTGCTTGTGGCTGATCCCTAGTGCCGGCTGTGCGTAATTGGTATGCATTGTTAGTCTCCTGCTAATTTTTGCGCTAACCCATGCTACAGCATTAGCACCTTGTGTACGCTCCATCTCCCTTCCTGAGGCCGTCACATTCTCAGGTGTCATGGGGGAGAAGTGAGGTGTCGATGGCATCAGCACTGCAAGTGTGCCTGCTGGGGCCTGTCTCTCCACACACTCTCTGGGAAGGTTTAGCCAGAACTGGATGTGAGCAGTGGCAGACGCAGTAGCTACTCCTGGAACGACCCAGGCTCTTAGCGCACTAATGCTACCAATGCATTATTCATCAGTTGTTTTTTTTCCCCTCTTGTGGTGTATTTCCGGTGTCTATGCGTTTTGGAAGTAGAAAAACATTCCAGCATGGAAATCACTAGAGGTTTGTGTGGTGTTTTGAATGTTTGATCACTCCATTCTCTATGCCACTTTGTTACCAAAGGAAAGTTCATTTGTCTGGTCTTAAATGTTGTGTTAATTGTGTGTTAATAAATTGTGTGCCACAGATCTCTCTGGTGATGAATGTAATTTCATAGCATTGGGGTATTTGATTTGGAGGGGTTTCAAGTTGAATGTGCAGTAGTCTCTTCTCCTTGTCTGTTGCTGCTGGACAGTTATTATTGTCTAATTAGTGGAGATGAGTGACCGAGGCAGAGAAATAGTGTGCTCTGAATATTTCAAAACAACCTCCGTCTCATCTCCCCCCTCTTCTCTCCATCAGTATGTCTCTGTATTTCATTTGCACTAACGTACTGCAATCTTGCTTTTTAATTAAATCCCCAAGAAAGAAAAAGATCAAGGGGACAGGGCTAAGTAGTGCACTCCGAAACTGAGCTGTCCTTCGGCAGTTCCTGATCCTCCGCTCTTTAGAAGAGTAGGGGTATGATCCACGGCTTCTCAAGCACGGCCGCTCACTGATCTGACTCGGTGTGGTGTTGCTGCGGTTCTGTTTTGCCACCCATCCTATCGCTCTGGAAACGCCCAACAGAAGTGTCAACATAAAGTTTATTCACTGAACAGAAGTCCCTGGAAAAAAAACGAATTCAACTGCTTCTGCTAATCCTGCCATTCTCTATTATGATATGATGTACTAGCAGTGAAAGAAAATGGACACCCTCAGCTGAATCCTGGGTCTTGCATATCCATAACACCGTTCTTACCAATTTGCAGCCGACGCCAAACGTTAACCCATTCAGCTTGGCAGGCGTCCACCACTCGTTGAGGCGTTGAGAGCTGTCATGAGTACACTGACCTTTGGGCCTGTTTCAATTAAGACATTTGCACCTGTCTTTGGTTTGTGTGAAGAGATAGATAGGTAGAACTAGCAAAATAGTGGAAGACCAGAAAAATGCCCCCTTTCCAATCATGCCACCTCATTTATTTTTAAGCAGGCTGAGTCACAGTAAAAATCACAATTTCTATTACCTTGCGCTGTCTTGAGGCTTCTCCTGCCCTGTTTAGATTGTGTCTTTTATCATTCCAAATTGACATTTTATGCTTTTACTCGTATTGTTTTTCCCAAGGTTCCCACCGCTCATGTTGGGCAATTTATTTTAATCCTTGTCATTCTAGCCCGTAGCCTGCGAATCTGAGCTGCAGTAATTTCAACATCGCCATGCACCACCAACAACAACAAGCGGACCCGGGAAGCTGTTGTGCTGTGCTTCCATTTCGCCCTGCGTTGCCTCTGAACTGTAATTGCTTTTAGATATTTATTTTTTTATTCCCTCTCAGCTTTCTGTCTCTTTTCTCTACATGAGTCTTTGATAGCTGAGGTGGCTATAAAACACATTCTACACCTGGGTCATTATCTACAGCAATTGTTATTTTGCCTGGACTCCTAAACATTGGAGGAACAAATAGGCATGTAAGACCATTTCATGTGTTTGTGTGTTTTCCTCCTTTCCCATACTGTTTCAAAGAGAGTTGGAGCAGATTCTCAAGTTCAAACTGAGATTTTTCAAGTTTAAACTGAGTTTTGTAGCAAATTGGCTTGAGCTGTCATCCAGTTTTTTTGTTGTTGTTCGGGAATGATTCCAAAACGACAACCATCATATAGTAGCTTATTTGACATGGGCTCTCGTCCCTGTGTTTTTGTTGAGTTGTCTTTTGCGTTACTGTAGGTTTGCACAGTAGATTAGAACTCAATTGTGAATCAACTCTCTTAAATGGTGGGGGGGTAAAAAAAATGACATTTAGAAAAACAAAAGGAGGTAGAAGATAGAGGGGAAAATGAATATCATTTTATGGGTGGAACTACAGCTCAGTGCTGTTTCCCAACAGTTTTTACATTAAAGGAGCTTATGATGCAGGATGAGATCTAAAGCTACAGAACAAAGTTTTAGTCATGCTCATATGGATGTTGCTGCAGCTTGGCTGATACCAATTTTACTTGGATAAATCTTGCCATAAATCATGGTTTTTAATGAAAACATTTTAATTTTTCAAAAATAATTTAGCATTTTTTGTTGTTCTTGTTGTGTAATACATATTTCTTACAATAAATATATATTTTTTCTGATTCCATATAAAGAAAACAGACACGCTCTCAATTTCCATTTCTGTCACTCTGTAGCGAGGCGCTGCCTTGCTGACAGAAAAGCTATTAACCTTTTTAGAAGTTTGTTCATTCCATGGAGTGGGTAATTACCAACATGGCTGCCTGTTATTAAGTTTGTATCCTCATTTGTTAATTTCTAGCTTGCTCCTCATAGGACTTTGTTTGGAATTGGAATGATTGTCTTCCAGGCAGAAAGAGAAAAGGCATAATTCTCCAGGGATAGGTTGTGTGAGTGCACTTGTTCTGCCTGGCTGATGTTGTTGCTTTCTGTTCATGTGTATGTATGTGTGTGTGATCATGTGTGTGCTGTGTTAGGCACCCCTACACTCTGCTGTGACCAAAACGTGCTGCATCTCTTTATTGTGCAGGGTTAAGTCACCATGTCATCTATTCTGAAAAAGCCGCTGCCCCCCCAACTACTAAAACAGCAGTGCAGATACATTTTTTTTTGTTTACCTTTTATTTAACTAGGCAAATTCTTATATTAAATAACGGTCTAGGAATAGTGGGTTAACTGCCTTGTTCAGGGGCAAAACGACAGACTTTTACCTTGTCAGTTCAGGGATTCAATCTTGCAACCTTTCGGTTACTAGTCCAACGCTCTAACCACTAGGCTAGTTTACATACACTTAGGTTGGAGTCATTTAAACTCATTTTTTAACCACTCCACAAATTTCTTGTTAACAAACTATAGTTTTGGCAAGTCGGTAAGGACATCTACTTTGTGCATGACACAAGTAGTTTTTCCAACAATTGTTTACAGACAGATTATTTCACTTATAATTCACTGTATCCCAATTCCAGTGGGTCAGAAGTTTACATACACTAAGTTGACTGACCTTTTAAACTGCTTGGAAATTTTCTGGAATTTATGTCATGGCTTTAGAAGCTTCTGATAGGCTAACAGACATAATTTGAGTCAATTGGAGGTGTACCTGTGGATGTATTTCAAAGCCTACCTTCAAACTCAGTGCCTCTTTGGGACATCATGGGAAAATCAAAAGAAATCAGCCAAGACCTCAGAAAAAAAATTGGAGATCTCCACAAGTCTGGTTCATCCTTGGGAGCAATTTCCAAACGCCTGAAGGTACCACGTTCGTCTGTACAAACAATAGTATATAAACACCATGGGACCATGCAGCCGTCATACCGCTCAGGAAGGAGACGCGTTCTGTCTCCTAGAGATGAACGTACTTTGGTGCGAAAAGTGCACATCAATCCCAGAACAACAGCAAACGACCTTGTGAAGATTCTGGAGGAAACCGGTACAAAAGTATCTATATCCACAGTAAAACGAGTCCTATATCAGCATAACCTGAAAGGCTGCTCAGCAAGGAAGAAGCCACTGTTCCAAAACTGCCATAAAAAAGCCAGACTACGGCTTGCATGGGGACTGACAAAAATAGAACTGTTTGCCGTAATGACCATCGTTATGTTTGGAGGAAAAAGGGGGAGGCTTGCAAGCCGAAGAACACCATCCCAACCGTGAAGCACGGGTGTGGCAGCATCATGTTGTGGTGGTGCCTTGCTGCAGGAGGGACTGGTGCACTTCACAAAATAGATTGCATCATAAGGCAGGAAAATTATGTGGATATATTGAAGCGACATCAGCCAGGTATTTAAAGCTTGGTCGGAAATGGGTCTTCCAAATGGACAATGACCCTAAGCATACTTCCAAAGTTGTGGAAAACAGCTTAAGGACAACAAAGTTAAGGTATTGGAGTGGCCATCACCTGACCTCAATCCTATAGAAAATTTGTGGGCAGAACTGAAAAAGCGTGTGTGAGCAAGGAGTCCTACAAACCTGACTCAGTTACCCCAGCTCTGTCAGGAAGAATGGGCCAGAATTACTTATTGTGGGAAGCTTGTGGAAGGCTACCCGAAACATTTGACCCAAGATAAACAATTTAAAGGCAATGCTATCAAATACTAATTGAGTGTATGTAAACTTCTGACCCACTGGGAACGTGATGAAAGAAATACAAGCTCAAGTAAATCATTCTCTCTACTATTATTCTGACATTTCACATTCTTAAAATAAAGTGGTGATCCTAACTTACCGATCCTAACTCAGGATTTGTGAAAAACTGAGTTTAAATGTATTTGGCCAAGGTGTATGTAAACTTCCGACTTCAACTGTAGGTGCCCTGCCATTCCTCTACTATGCAGCACAACTGTCTTTTTACGATGGCGTATGTTGTTTAAGTAGGTATGAAGATGGTAGTACTGAGCCACAGTGGAAAGGCTGATCCTCTGTGGAAAGACTGGCTGTGACAGGTAACCGGCAGGTAACTGGAGGGTTGCCGGTTCAAATCCAGGGTCAGAGCGGGAAGTGAGCTGGCATCCGGAGGGTTGCTGGTATCAAATCCCAGCTCCCCAGACTCTCAGTGTGGCAGCCCCCTGCACCTCTCCAAACCTGGATGTGTGTATTTCGGAAGGGTTGAGCTAAAAGCGGAAGTCAAATTGTGCTATCGACCAATAAAGGGATCTTAATCTTAATTAAAAATAGATATATTTAACTAGGCAAATAAATAAAGAACAAATTATTATTTAAAATGACGGCCTACCTGGGAAGAGTGGCTTAATTGCCTTGTTCTGGGGAAGAAAGACACATTTTTACCTTGTCAGCTCGGGGATTCGATCCAGCAACCTTTTGGTTACTGTCCCAATGTTCTAACCACTAGGCTGCCTGCCACCCCAAGGCGGATGAAAGGACATTCATTCCATCTTAAAGGCCATTGTATTAGAGCTATTAAACACACAATACAGTAGACTAATAAAGGCCAGCATGCTGCAGAATGCTGTAATCTGCGTATTACAGAAGGGACTTTGATAACCCCCCTGCTCAGTTCTCCACTGTGATCTCGGCAGTATGTTTAAACAGATGAGGAGCCGGCCATTGTGTTTGTGGGATTCCACTGTTTCACACAGGGATGTCGTTACTGAAGGTTAGAAACTGAGGCCTCTGACTGTGTGTCCTTTTGTGTGCCCACAGACCTGTTGAGGGTTGGTAAACAACCTCCATGGCTGTCAGCTCGATTTTGAGTTTGAACGGCAGTTTTGCAGGGGGAAACAGTGGAAGAAGCATTAGATCAGAGCCCGACCAAGGTTATCAGAGCACATTAAAGGGTTAGTACCAGAATACCATTGTGTTTAGCCAGGGCTGTTGTGTGGAGTGGTGCTTTGATGGACACGTCACACTTTATAATCCACTGCTCTCAGCCCCTATTGTGCTGCTCAGATTGTTCCCTGCGTCCCTGCAGTCCAAACGCAGCTTTTGTGAACTGTGGGTTTTGTAGCACTGGGTCTTTCTCCAGTTCTTACACAGTGTGGTGTGGGAGATTACACCCACCCTGGCCCTCCAAACCATGACTGATCTCAGCTCTGCCCAATCCCTTTTTCATTTCTCCTCTTTTCACAAGACGTTTTGTGTAAAGGGCCTCTCCCTTTCTTAGCTCATGTCTTAGGTCTTGGTATGACTCCTCATTCTTTCAGTTATCAGTGCTGTGTACGTAATCAGGTAGGCCCACTGTTTTTTTACGATGTTGACATTACATACTGTATGGGTAACTGATATTTGTATGTTACTCCTGAAAGGTTCAATAGCTGAAATTAATTGTACAAGGAAAGGAAGGAGAAACCCGTTGGAGAATACACACGGAGTATACAAAACATCAGGAACACCTTCCTAATCTTGAGTTGTACCCCCTTTTGCCCTCAATTCATCGGGGCATAGACTATACAAGGTGTCGAAAGCGTTCCACAGGGATGCTGTCCCATGTTGACTAATGCTTCCCACAGTTGTGTCAAGTTGGATGGATGTCCCTTTTGGTGATGGACCATTCTTGATACACACAGGAAACTGTTGAGTGTGAAAAACCCAGCAGCGTTGCAATTGTTGACACACTTAAACCGGTGCACCTGGCACCTACTACCATACCACTTTTAAAGGCACTTAAATCTTTTGTCTTGCCCATTCACCCTCTGAGTGGCACACACACACAATCCATGTCTCAAGGCTTGAAATTCCTCCTTTAACCTGTCTCCTCACCCTTCATCTACACTGATTTTGAAGTGGATTTACCAAGTGACATCAATAAGGGATCATTATTTCACCTGGAGTCACCAGGTCTGTCTATGCCATTTTGTACCCTCAGTGTATGTGTTTGTGTGCTTTTTTTTTATACAGTAGGCGTTGCCTTTTAGTCAATAAGACTGTTATTGCATCATGGAAGAAGTATATATAGTCTTTTCTTTTGACCCTTTTTGAGGAATATGTTGATTCATTGATGTTTTGCCATTGTCCGATCAGTCCGTCACGCAGGCTTTGTAAAGAATTTGTGGAGGTGGAAACACTAAGATTTTATTCATGTTGCTACACAATTTGTTCTCTGTAATATATAGTATCTGTAGATAGAAATTAGAATCGTTCAAATATTTCTCTTTAGACTTGAGTAATTAGTGATATTTTCTAATACCTTAATTTAAAGACTTAGATCTCATTTGCCAAAATCAGAAGTAATGATTAAATGGAATGATTTAGGGCTGGTACAATAATGCATACAAGTACTTGTATCATATTATTTGATTAGAGGTTTAAAAGTGAAGAACACTTGATTCCAATATTTGGATAGTTTTAATCATAATTAACATTTGAAACTATCACAAAGTAATTTTCATTAATGTTTCCTTTTTTTTTTTGTTATGGAATGGATAAGGTGAATTGGTCACTCTACAGGAGGTTGGATTTAGTCTGTAAAATATTCTACTTGTACAATTTTAGTTATTTCTTCAGAGGTGTTTTTGTATTTCGATCTGACATGTTCTCATAAAGCAATTTGTAACACATGAAATGAAAAATGTTCTATATGAAACTAAAGCATCCAAACATACATCACTGTCAATGGATAATGCTTTCATTAAATCAGTCAATTCAGGCTGAAGTAGTACACATTTATAAAGCGCCCGCCAAGGCTATAACAACTGAAATATACACTATGAGCTAGAACACCATTCCTGTCAAACAATAAGCCCTAATTTGTTCCTGTGTTCTCCTTCAGGTCCTCCAAACAACCACCACAGTCAGTCTCTGCGGCCGCCACTCCCTCCTCCTCACAACCACCACCAGTCATCGGCCAACTCCCTGAACCGCAACACCCTGGCCAGCCGCCGCGGCCAAACCCATGCCCCCTCGGTGGCCCCCGGGGAGGGCCCCTCCACACCAGAGTCAGTCCAGCTCCAGGAAAGCTGGGCGCTGAACAGCAGCGTGCCCCTGGAGACCAGGTCAGTATCACTGTCTCCCTGCTTGCTATCCATTCATGTTTGGACACCCCCCTATTCAGAGGGACAGGAACACTTTATGCTTCCTATCAGCTCCTGGTACTGTACAGCTGGCTGTATTTATCCAAGTGACAAAGGTTTTTACCTTGAACTTAAAGGCTCTGGTCAGGTTTGTGGGTGCCCTCTGCCCAGCTGCTAGAGCTCTGAACTCAACATCCCCTTCTGCCGTTGCCTATCTTCACACACAGCCATGCTGGCACACAGGCAGAGGCCCTGCCTGCTGCTCTCTCTCTCTGGTGTTCTGGTAGATGGAAGCTGGTGTCCTCCTCTCCCCCTCTGTTCTGCCTTTTGTTTGGTGTGTGATTGCCATGCTCCTGCTGGGTTGTGAGTCGCTCCTCTATGTTCCCAGATCACACTCCAAACACGCCACATGCACAATTCATGTTACCGGGACTACAGGGCGTGTCTCTCAGATGTTTTATTTGCCAGGAGCTCCTGCTACTCCT